>NW_026623349.1:823665-830758 GCF_030028575.1 Malurus melanocephalus | reverse complement strand
TGCAACTGAGATGGTTAAACATTTCTGCAAAGCTGTTGGAGTGTGTTTCAGGAATCCCAGAAAAGAGAGCATGAGAGGAAGGTGTTTGCACAYGTGGACTCACAAGTCTGCCAAAGAGGGGAGCAGGAAAATTTTGTAAGCCCCACTCCTCCCCATCTCTTAAAACATATCCAACAAATTAAAATAATCAATGTGAAGATTAATTTTGACCATATGAATGTATGTGTGGGAAAACCCTGATTTGAAATATGCTGTGTTTTGGAAAAGATCATTCAAAGACATGCCTGAGCACATACGTCGGAGACAGAGAGAGATCTCAATATCTGGGCTTGATTTACTTCCACGTGCTTGAAGGTACAAACTTCACATATATTCTACATCTGTTGGAACCCAGCAAAACAGGAGTTGTGGGCTTTTACTGCTGCCAGAGTCCATGTGTATAGGATTATAATGTCGTCCCACTTAATGCTAGAGACTGGATCTTCATGTGTCATCGAATTTCTGCCTGAAAACACAGGGCCCATTAATCTTCAGCAGGGAAAGCGTGCCTAAAATGCTTCAGCAGTTTTGAGAATCTCAGCCTAAACAATTTTAACAGATCAGAAATGAAAATGTTATCTTACTCAAGACAGAGTCAAAACCACAGGTTTTAGATGACGTTTTGAATGTTCAGCACTCTTTAAGCGAGGTTTCTATAGGGGCAAAACCCCTAGGCATTAAAAAAAATTCCTCTCAATTACAAAAACCAAACACCCTTGAGAGGAAGGGAGGCTTTTAAAATACCCTTTCAAGAATTTGGCTAGAGGAATCAGGTGGGTTGAATGTCTGTTCAGTCTCAGCTGGCGTGTGGGAGCATCCTCTTTAAAGCAGCAAAAATGACAGACCCTTGTCTACTTYGATTTGTGGTCATTCCAAAATTTGAAGACATTTTCCCTCTTCTTGATTCCACTGTCCCCATGCCTGGCCATCAGRGAAACATCTTCAAGTTCAATAACCAGAAGGCACCGCAATGCCCTCATTACCAGAAGGCTGTAACCAGCAAGGATCATTTTATTTAGCTGAAATCCTTCCAAACATCAGGTTTTTTTTCAACTTTCTTTTTCAATATTTTCTCACAGCCCCAGAGGTTAAGGGCCAGATCTTCAAACAGAGCTTGTGACTGGCAGTATCTCAATTTGCAAGATGGAAGAGGAAGAGATTCTGTCTCCAGGGGGAAGAAAAGAATGGGAAGCACTTAAAATTAAGGATTGAAATAACCCCTGTGCCTAAAGCTCTYCTTTCTAGGCTATCACAAGTGCTCAGAAGCAATATCATCACCAAATTGTTCAGATAAAGGGGGTGATTTTTGTCGGCTTTGCTGATCTGTGCGGAAGTCACCAGAGGATTCACCCACCGATGGCTGACGACACAAAGTTACCAAACGTAGTTTAAAGCTTTACATCATGTGAGTCTCTCAGTCAGGAAAGTGAGAGATATGAGTTTTGAAAAATATAGCAACAGAGGCAATATATGCATTTCATTAAAAAGGAAGATCTTAAACAAGTGTATCTATAAAAATCAAGTGGCTGATTCCTAACAAAGCTAAAGCCTTAACTCCATGATGAACCCATTATCCCGCTCTCGACCAGTACACAATTCTTGGTTTTATATCAGAAAAAGGACATTGTACTTTTCTTAAGCCCCAACCTATATGAAATCCTATTGTTACGGCATTCACCACAACAATAGCCCTTTGGAGCCCTCGGAATGCCTGGCTGTCAATTAGGGTACCCAAAGGAAGGAACAGGGCATTGTTTCCATCACAATGCAGCCTCAATGAAGGTATATACATTAGCCAGCTGAATGCGTCCTGCCGTGTTTCAGCGAGCCCCGCGCAATCAGCGCTGACAATGAATATCAAGCAGGTCTGTGCAGCAGCTGTGCAGGTATCAGCTGCACCGGGGCTGTGTGCCCAGCATCGCCCAGCACACCCTCTGCTCCTCACATTGGTGATGTTTGGGACCSCTGTGCTTCAGGGAAAAGCTACAGATGGGAGGAGGGGTTCAGAGATACCTAACAGCCTGGCACTGACCCATTGAAAATAAGGAAGCAGTTTCATACAGCCTCACCATTTGCCTTTGTTATTAGGAAATAAATCAGCCTTTGTTTTTTCTGGACAAAGTGAAGGAATGTCATTATGACTTATAAATTGTGCAGTTACAAAACAATCAGGAAATCTTCCCATTTAAATCTGAATAACTTTAATTGTTGGGAATTTAAACTTTAGTCTATTGAGTGAAACAAATGCTTAAATAGAGCTCTTCATTGAAATTCTGAGTTTGAGCTAAAACCCGCATTAAAAAAAACCAAAAAAAACAAAAAAACAACAAAACCAACAACTGTGAGGCTGGTTAAAGACTGAACAAATCTTACAGTTGCATCATTTAATGCCTTTTGACTGAAGATGAGATGAAACCAGAGTTGACAAAGAGGCAAATTAGTGTGGTTTGTTRTGCTTTATTTACACTATTACAAATGCATCCAGAGAGTTTTTTTTTTCCATCTCTGCCACTACAGTTTCCTCAAGTCTGTCTGGAGTCTCGGTCCTGAACATAGCAGTGCATTGGTAGCTGACACAGGAAGACAAAAACCACTGAAGTCAAACAAATGCAGACTTCCTTGCTTTCTCAGGGAATAGCAGCAAGCATTTTTACACAGTGCTCACACCCAAGTTATCAAAATTTGTCCACAGAATTTGTTATGTCATCGAGAGAATCCTCTCTGGCTTGATGGCATCTAGGTCAAGCAAAGTTCAGCTGAGGAAAAGGTAAAATTTTTGAGAAATAGGACTTTGTGACTTTGTGACTTTGTGACTAAAAGCAAATGCTTCACATAAAAAAAATTCCCCTGTCACTGGTCGAGCTGGCATCACTGATCCAGCAGTTTGAGCTGCAGGCTAAGAAACGATCTGTAAATAACCTCAGCATGCTGATAGCTATGATTTTATTGGCATTTTCATGGTATAAGAGCTTTGCTACTGCTAGAATTTCCTTTTTCCAGCCTTTATCTCCAACTAAGCTCCRCCCCTCATGGATTTTCACACTGTCCCTTCTCAGAGATGACCTCTCTTCCACCTCTGACCTCTTTCAGAGTTTTCACCCTTGCTTTAACAATTGATTTATGATGTGCCTGTGAAAGGGTCAAGCCTACTTTTACGGTTTGCTTAAAATATTTCTTTTTTGGGTAGATACAGAAGTGGTGCTTAATAAGTGCTAAGTAAATAAACTAAGGATTGGAGACAGCTTCCCTTTTCTGCTAACTACTAGAACTCTTTGTAACAAGTGTTTACCAAGTCTTCAAACAAATTAACTGATAACTGTAATAATTTTGTGCCTAATGAAATGTGTCAAGGGTTTAGGATTTCCAAAAAAAGTAATTTCAAATTAAGTTGTCTCACAGTTCAGTGAAAAGGCAACCGBTAAAGATAATTCAAGGACTTGTATATGTAATGGACAGGAAGTCTATTTTTCTTTTAGTTTGACAGATTGATCTTCCACAGGAAAAAAAAAAAAAAGAAAAAAGGGAAGAAGGCTACTAGGCACAAACTTTCATTGCCTCCAGCCTCCCTGTGCCAAAACTCCTTTTAACCTCCCTTCAGGTGGYGTCAGAACTGCAGGATCAATCAATCATCTCAAAGGCAGATTTTCTTCTTCTGTTTCACTTATCTATTATTCTTCACATGCACCATAATTTATCCTGCAAATTCAGTTGTGTTTTTTAATGTGGTCTTCATCATTCAATGTATCTAAAAATCAAAACTGTGTATAATTAGATTTTWAAAAAATCACTTGGATATTTGTGCTGGTATTTATGAAGCTCTGTAAGTACTGACTAGATGGCAATGCTTACCCTTCTTGCCACAAATCACAACACACATGAAGACACTGAAATTATGAAGAGTGTTTTTTGAGGCTCTCTATTTCAAGTTGAACTGCACACCAACATTTTCTCTACAAACTTTGTCATGTGTGTCTCTCCAAGCTAACTGGTAGCAGATGATATTTTTACTGATGCCACAAAAGATATTTTCTTGGTTTCTTAAATGTGCTGATTTTTTTCCTAGCCATTAYTTACTATCCTGACAATTTTAACAGGAAAAGAGACAATGGTTTATTGCTAAGCTTCTTCCATTTTCACATTTCCATGAAATACTACCAGAGAGGGAAACCTACTAAGTTAGCACTTGCATCCTATTTGGTTTGACTAGAAAAGCTCAGAGACTCTAAATGTACATGACACATCTCTCTGTGTAATTAGAAAAATGCTAAATTGTTGTAGCGCTTCCATGGTTTCACAGCATAGCCATGTGCCTGGAGCTGGAAGGGGGAATCAACAGCTGACCGGGAAGAATGTCCAGGCCTCACTCAGTCTCACAGGCATCCTGCTCACTGCTAACCACTGATCCAGAAAGAAAATGCCCATTTCTGTGTCACGCTTGCCTCCTTGCTGAAGCCAGAAGGGAAGGGGATGCAGTTTTATTCCCATCCAGCCTGCCTAGGAAGAGCACAGAAGGATCAGACAGAGCAGAACAGACGGTTTGAAAGAATCATCTCCCAAACACAAAGACTRCTGTTGGGACTGGACACAGTCTGCCTTGTCACCATCTACCTGTGTAATCACCAGGCACAACGAAGTCTATTCATTAAAGGCCCCACTCCGGGCTCCTTTGGCATGCCTGATGCTTCCGCAGACTTACAGGGATCTTCGGAGTGTTCAAAGGATAAAAGACTGGACACTATTTATAGTTTTGCTGATGTTGGGAGGGTGGCTGTTATCCTAAATTCCTTTCTCAGCCCATGCTTAGCCTTGAGCTGAATGAATAGCAAAAATAAATAAATAATAACCATGAAAAAGATAACCCAATGAAAGCACTGCCTTTGTTTCTGTCCTGGATGTGGAGTGGTGCCACTTGTTGCATGCTGGTGTTCAGAAAATGGCTTTTGATCTTGAAAGCTTTCTGCTTGTTTTAGTCCTTTTACGTTAATCATCCCTTAATTTCATTTATAGGATGCAAATTACCCTTACTCCTCTTGCTCAGACTATTTAAGACAGCAGATCAGTGAGCTCATAGGCCAGCAAGTAAAAGACTTGGGAAAAAGTAAAAAAAAAGGGAGCTGAAAATACTTACAAATCTTACTTACACTTGACAAAAACCAGAAGYGGCCTGTGAACTATCCATTAGCTGAAAAGCTGGTATAGATCAGTGTCACTGCATTGAAGACAATGGTGGTTTGTCAGCTGAGAWTCTGGCCAAATGGACAGAAAGAAAATGGTCTTTTCCTGGAAAAGAGTTAAACCAGCTCACTTACTCCTTTCTGAAAACTTTTTTCCATTGCCTTCCATGGGACGTTTTGACTTGGGAATRTTTTGAGTGCTGGTGAATAAACTCTATAGATACCTTTCTGCATTAGTACGTCAATAATGTACTGACAGTGTTACAGGCTAACTGCACAGGTTTAATTTTGTCATTGCCCCTCTTTCTATACTTTTCAACAGCACTTTTAAACAGAGAAATTAAAAACCCATATTCTGAAATCCTGGGATAAGGGCTTGTTGAAAGGTTTTCCCCTCCCTGCTTAATAGGAGCAGTGGCTGTTTTGTCATCCTTCTGAACTGGGGTTTCAAACTTCCCTCTTTTGAGCTCAACTAAAATCTCTCCTTGGCATTAATTGTGCAGAGCCTGGTGCCTGACATGAAGAGCAGTGTCTGCACATACCAGGGACACCACCAGCAGCCATCTGGTCTCTACATCCAATGAATTTATGATTGTCTAAAAGCTGACTTGATAAATCTGTTATGTAGCCTTGTCTGGAGAATAAGGAACAAATGAAAGCAGAGGATTATAACCAAAACAAAATGGCAATCATAGACAACAACATTGTAATATGTGTGCATTATTTGCAGCAATAATGACACAAATAGTCAGTTTCTTTGTGCTCATTTGTAGCCTTCCAAAAGATTGCATTTTGAAACTTTCTACRCAAAGGAATGGTTTATGCAACCGACAGACCCTCTGGAGTTAGGGGAAGCACAGAGCATTAGGATATGAGCAGACCTGATCTTTAAGGACCATCAGCGTCAGAGTAGAGCCTTAGGAGAAGCTCCACACCATCTATCAGGCAGGGTCACCAGCTCTGCAGTACTGTAGGTGGCAGTGGCAGGGACCTGGCCACTTCCACTCCTTGGGACATCTGTTAGAGTAGCTCAAACTACTTTCACCACCAGTTTAAGGTGTCCKATCCCATTTTGCCTGAAGGAGGGGATGGATTAATCTCTAGTTACCTTTCACAGGCTGAGAAGTTCTTGTAGTGCCTGCCAGTCAAGACATGTTGTTTGTTGCAAAGAGCACCCAAAATCTGCAAAGTCAAAACTTTGTGTTTTGAGCAAAGGAGGCACCTTGCTGTAGCCATTCCGCCAAGTGTTGAGGCACTAGTTAGTTTCTGCTTCATCTCCTTTCAGAGGAGATGGTCACTGTCCTCTGAAAAGCACCTGGCTGTACTGCTGAGGCTGGAARAATCTCAAGTTTTACAGAAATAGTGTAGGAAACTACAAAGGRATTGCATCAATAGCAGCAATTCACCTCTCCCTGATTCCTGGCATCTCATCTCTTGTGCTCATGTCCAGAGCAAATAGCTGGCCTGATCCATGGCTGCAGRAGCAGCTGTGGTCCCTGTGAATCTTGTTTCCTCCTTAGACTTCACTGAGGCAACCAGGGACTTGGCACAGCCACRGGACACAGAGACAGCATCAATCTCACAGTGTGTGAGCAGCACACTGAGGGGGCTCTGGAAAAGGCAAAGATGGCATGGACCTTCCGAGCAAAGCTCTACTGTGCTGCTGGCAACACCACCCTGAACCATACTGATTATGGGATCATGACACTGTAYGCCACAATAATCTGCACAGAAGTATCAATTTTCTTCAAGATATTTGGTGATAAAAATACTCCCTCTATATTTTGGTCTTTCCCTATATAGAGCTTGATTTCAGCTAAAACTAAAAACTTTGCTTCCTAACATATTGGTTTTAGTTTGTTTTTTTTTTTTTTTTTTTT
>NW_026623349.1:795590-823275 GCF_030028575.1 Malurus melanocephalus | reverse complement strand
TTTTTTTCATAGCTTCACTATCATGATAAATGCCTGATCTTTGTGGAGGAAAGAATTTCGTTTCCAGTAAAATGATGACAATGAATTAGCAGTTCAGCTGTCTGTACGGTCAGTTCCTACCTGGATTACATTTCCCTAAAACATAAGGATGTTTTATGTCATGACTGTCCTGCTGGAAGAAATTTTTAGACTGGAAGAAAAAGAAATTGTTTTTAAGTTTGTGTGTGTGTATGTATGTGTGTGTGTGTGTGTGTGTAATGCGAATTTCCCCTTAAAACATTCCTATCATGCCGCTTCATATTCATTAATTAGTCTGAGGTTTCCCTCGTGTTTAGTTTACAAAGCCACTTAAACCCACGTACCCATTTAACATATTTATGACCCCAGTTTTCTTTCTTTTCTCTGAGACTGTACCGTAATTGTTCTCTGGACTCAGGGACTGCAGAGTGCCTTCACTGATGAAAGGAGACAACATAAAGAAGGAAATGAATGTGTGAGGGATGAATACCTTCCACAAAACAACTGGGTGCAATTTGGCCCATGGCCCCGGGGGTCACTTTAATAGAGTGGAGCCTCAGTCTCTATTGAGTGTATGGGAGACTATTAACTCTTAACAACTCAGTCTCAGGTTATTTATTTATTGCTTAAATGATTTGTTATTGCTACTTGAATTTAATATACCCTCTGGGAACTGAGATGGCAGCATCATGTTACAGAAAAACTACAAGTTATTTTAAAACTGTGATTGAATTTTTATGAGCACCATAAAATCTTTCTGAACAAATAACTTACCATTAGTCAGAAACTTCAGCAGGAAATCTGTAAAATTAAGGATTTATTAGAACAGTACTGTATTTGTGTGTTTCTCTGGAAAAGAGGGGATTAAATGTTTGATGCGTCAAGTATTAATTTTATTATTTGAATACAATAGCACTTAAGTAGCACCTGATGTTTTCAGAAGGCCATACAGATACAATATTAACAAAATAAATCATTCCTTTCAGCCTGGGAATACCTCGTGTTCAGGGATTGAGACTGGCGCACACCTGCTCCCTATGAACTTTTTTTAAAAAACTTCAAGGCATCTGCAAAGAATAATGACAAATCTCCACATCAGTTCTRCTAAGTGGACTGATGTTTGAGCCACCTTTGCGCAGTCACTGCTTTTCTCTGTCCTTGCCTATGTGCTGATCTCTGCTCTGGAAGTGTGTACTGGTACACTTCTTTAAATCACCAGTTTCCCTTTTCTTTTTCTAATCCTTAAAGCCATTAGAGGAACTTCCAAGTCAAACAACACATTTCAGAGGAGAGTGGGGGTGTAGAGAAGGGGAAAAGGAAAGGAAAGAGGATTGAAGGCACCATAAAAAGCAGGTGCAAAGTGAAATGCTCAGAAAATTTAGGGGAAAATAGTAGTCCTGCAAAAATAAAGTTAAAAAATAGGTTAAAAACCAGAAAGAAAAAAGATAATCTTAAGTATGGCTGTAAGACTGGTTTCTGTCCCCAGCTGCTTTCAACAGTGCACCCAAATGTGTTCTCTAGACTTGGAGAGCTGCAGAACTATAGAAATCTCATTTTAATTTGTTTCTTGAAATCCTGCCRTGTTCTGACATAAAGAACTATTCTGTGTTAGATGTTCTCTTCTGGAAATGGAAAGATCAAATCTGAATACAGCATAGATGTTMAGATTTTGTAATTGATCTACATAAACACATAAAATTATTTTTCATACCCTTTCCTGTCCTTATTATAAATCAGATAATCATTATTTCTGATTGTTTTAACACACTGTTTACATATCAATTATCTGAAGAAAGCCTAGACATGTAGATGTAACACTTAATATCATTCTCTTTCACCCTTTGGATTCTACAAGTTTAGAAAAGGTATAATTTGCATTCATGCTGTTGTTTCCATCATGCCCAATTCCTCTTAATCTCAGTGGACAATTAAGGAGTAGTAAATGATTAGATACTGCAAACTTTCTTGCAGGGCTGTTGGCTATCTTAAGTCTTGTTCCTAAATGTCCTGTGACTAAAGCGTARTAGTGAAAACTGCTTTGTACCCTCAGTGAAATTCAGACATTAATGGCATTATCTTTCAAACTTCCTCCCAATACTGAAAATTATCTGTACTCTAGTTGTAGCCTTCAGTAATTTATACACTGACAAATAATAGCTACAACATGGTGGTGTCCAATTGCTTTCTGTTATTCTGAAGTTGTTGGTGCTGATCTTTCAGCCACCTTATRGGTTATTTGCCTCTACTGACTCTTGCTGACACTGTGACATGCCATCATGTCTTTTGGCAGGAGATTCATCTCACCSGACATCACCAAGTCATCAGAGAAACCCTGACATTTCTTGTGGACACTTTGTGTCACTTATCTAGTTATGTTCCTGGCTGTGGAATGAACCATCTTCCAGCTGTGGCTATACCTTTCTGCTGACTACAACGGCTCATGTGTCACTTAGATTAAATGTGTCTGATACATCTGGTTTTGGTGAGATTAATTTCACTTCAGGTGTTTGAAGAGACACACACAGAGCACAGGAACATGCAGGTAATGTCCAAAGGCCATCCAGCCTCAAAAAGGATAACAGAAGATGGAGCAAGGTTCTCCYGTCTTCCCATCAGCAGGCTTGTGGGCAGTTCTTCCTCCTCCTGTAGGTYCCTTTTGACATTTCTCAGCTTCTGATGCAATGCAAAAGCATCCTCTGCATAACTGGCTTATTCTCTGCAAACCAAGTCCTATAGATCACACSGTCTCATGCTCTGAAAAGGATAAGCTTCATGTGAAAATACAGTCTGGGGTAATTTAGCTAATTTCTATCAGAAGGCAGGATGCTTGCTGCAGGGCAGAGAACTGCAATAAGACTAGACAAACCAGGGAGAAAATGAAATATCTTACAAAGGAGGAAGCCTTTATTATCATGAATGGATATTTAGCAGCACAAATCTAAACAATAGAAAGATTTGGACCTAAGGCATTTTASTTCCAAGTATATGAAAACTTTTCTTTTTAGAGCTGTACTCTGGCTTAATTTATCCTCCAAAGAAGCCTGGGCCCAGAATATGAAAGGATCCAATGCAGTACAAAACTTCACAGGAAATTTAGTTGCCCCAGGCCTAGCATACCAACTTGAACACAACACAAAATTTCTATGCAGAAGTGAAAGGTAAAAGGTTCACAGAGGGGAAAATCAACCTGTAATCACAAAATGTTGCCTTCTGTGAGAGTCTTCTTATACATATGAACCTTCAGAAATAGCATTCTGACTAAAAAAAACAGAATTCTCCATGGATCTGCTAAGTCCAAAAAATACTTCTGATGAAATGCTTGTAAGTAATGCAGAGAGAACACCAGGGAGTTSGTAAGAATACTTTGGATAATCTCAGCTGCAGAAGGATGCTTAACCTCTTTAAAATCACCCCTACACCTTCAATCTTCTCTTTTCCATCATCATAACCACAGAGCATACTCCAGATCAATCAAGAGGCCTCTTAAAGACCGATGAACTCCCACATGTCAGAAGACTATTGGGAAGGATGATGCTTCTGCCAGTAACCACCAGGACCATTTTTCAGCAGCCTCCACAARTTTTTTTGGTAACCCAGGAGAATATTTAGACTCCTGCAGCTACTTTAAAAAYTGCAACATGTTGTGTCTGACTGAGGCTTGTAAGTGCCAAATATCTCCTTTTCAACATCTAGAACATKTATTTTCACACAAACTTGAATGTCTTCAATTACTCTCTATAGAAAACATACTAACAATTATTCATTAGTAAATCCTAAACTTTAAAAACATTTAATATAATGGTTTAAATATATATTTTGGCTTAAATGTAGAGAACTTTCAGGTGAGYAGAAACATCAAACAAGTAGAAAACATCAAACAAGTAGAACATTCAAAAATTGTATGAGTGTTCCTATTCAACTTTCAAACTATTTAGGAACACACTGCTTAAGTTATCACACCACGTTCTAACTTTGTTTCCCAAATATTTATTCGTCTGTGACATAAACTGCTCTTTGTTCCATGGGATAAAAAAAAAAAAATATGACATACCAAATGGCTGCTCCATGGTCAGAGTTCTTCCTTGGCATATGTATCCATAACATCTGCAAATTTTTGAAATATAACCTCTATTTTGTAGCAGAATTTATTAGCTGTGGTGTTCGAGTAATAAAGTTAGGATTTTTTTGGACTTCTTAGCTGCATAAACTTGTTAGGCTGAGCCATTTTCTTCAGATGCAGTGCCCCCATCAGTGCCAGCAGTGTATGGCCAGTGACGACGACAACTAAGGGACCAGAATGGATTTCTGTGCCCAGGTGATCAGCTCTGAGTGCTTTATTCTTCTGTCCAGGATTCATACTGCCTTTCAAACCTGCTAAGAATTAGGCAGTCCACATSTATTGCTAATGTAATGGCTTTCATATCCTGCATCTTCAGGAGAAAAAAAAACAACTCCAACACAAAATTCAGCTCCCTTTACTTCAATTATACTTAGGAAGAATTAATTGAAGTGTTAGACCTTTATTTTAGCTAGGGTCTCATTCCATGTATACTCTATTTTTAAAGCATTAAAATAGAAAAGTACCTGCTTATAACTTCCTCACACACATGAAATGAAACAACTGTTCTGCTACTTAACTTTAGGATGCAAGGTGCTGGTACCTTCCTTCCTCCTCTCTGCACTGTGTTTGGTTGATTCAAGATGCCCAAAAACTGAAATAACATCTCATCTCAGCAGGCATGTCATATGACTTCACCAGTCTGATAAAGTTGGTATGATAAAGTTCTCTCTTTCTCATTTCACACCCTTTCCTGTAGCACTTTATGTCCCATACCTTGCAGATACTGCTTGAGAAACAACTGCAGAAATCTTTTCAGATGTGGCACTGGGGTATTATTTCCATAAAGGTAAGCTGTTCTTTGCCATTTCACCAAGAGCTCTATTTCATGACCTATCTAAAGTCCTACTGGGTCAATACACACTAGTTTTGACTTCGCTCTAAACAAACACAGGTTTTGTACCTGCAAAGTCTTCCTGGAGAAAAGTGAAATGCCATGARGTGAAATGATGAGTGCAGTGTTCTCCTGCACTCTGCAACAGAGCACACAACACTACCTAATGCTGCCATTTGAAGGGCCAGTAAAGTTGCACCCTTGTCTCCTCGGTTGCCAGCATTTAACACCACTGAAAACTGACAGCTCAGGCCAGGGTGGAGAAGTAAATAAAGGCATCAGAAGATATAGAGTATACTCTCATGCCACATTCCAAAAATTGCTGTAATTAATTGCATAAACACATCATTAAAAAATAAAAACRAACAAAAAAGAACAGACCAACAAGATAACCAAAAACACAACAAGGAATTATCTCAGTTTAATGGCTGTGAATAGCTGGCTATCTGCTTTGTTTGGCCAGCTCTTCACTCTTGTTTCAGTGAATGAGAAAGACCTGTACATCTGTACCTTGACAGAAATACAAGTCAAGTACAGTAACAGTCCAAGATTATGTTATGTATATGTCTACACTCAGATGAAAAGCATCACATCCCTGCTGGACTGACTGCAGGACTAGAGCTCACCRAAGAGATTGACAAGGAGTGGTCAGAGTCTGTCCTCCTGGTAACCACATTTGGAAGGCCATTTAGTAGAATCACATTTAAATGCATCCCCACACTAAGCCTGAAGCAGCCTGAGTTTTTTTTTAAATTACAAATGCCAACAGCAATGTAGGAATCAAAAAATAAAAAAATTCAATTTGTTCTCCACAGGCCTCAAGTGAAGAACATTGTGATGMTCTTAAGTTCTGTGTGCATAAAATACATAAACCATCAAAGAAAATGGTCTGAAGGGATGAGAAAAAAATCAAACATTCTGCAAAAACATAGTTATATTTATTTCCTATTGGTGGGAAAACCACATTTTTCTCAGCACCGTTAAACTTACTTCCTCAAGAGAGACTACTGAAATGTTTTATGTAAGTAAAGACACATAATTTTTTTTTTTCCTGGAATTGATGTATCTGCTGTTATAAAGTCACAGTCCAGTGAGTAAGAGTGTAGAYTGCTTGTAAAGAAATGTGTAGATTTAGAAATGTGACTATCAGGTGATYGAGTGCAACAAGCCGGTGAAAAGTAATCCTGAAAAGATAGATCATCTGCAAAATGGAGATGTGGTGCAAGCTTCTTCTGTGTGTCTAGAACAGCTGACTCACAGAAACTGTACCAGCAGCAGCAGACATTTTTAAAAATTGAAAAAGAACACMGGAATTAGTAGAAATGCATATCAGAGCCACTAGGGACCATGCCAAGGTACATACATGGGGAGACAGATAATGCAAACAGACAAACTTGCCCTATACAAACCAGAGTTCTGGARGGCACTATAGCTCTGAAAAACATGAGCAGGCACATCTGGGTATGTCTAGGTAAAATGCATATCCATGCACCATTCTGCTAAAGAACAGTTGGATGAGTAAAGGAGTTTGCAAGAGAACCTACCTCTCGCTCATACAGACTCCAGAGAAACCAGAAAAGCTTCTAAGCCCTAAAAACTATGGAGTGGTTTACTCTGAGGAGTCACTTCTGGTATTTATCATATTTAACAATTTAAAAGATTGTCACAAGTTCGACTTCTAGAAAAATAAGAATGAGTGGTACTTAAGAGCATTAGGAGAGTCAWTGGTCCAGTGTTCTAAGATATTGCTTAATTAATTAAGATATTCAGATTCCATATTTAAGTTTCATTCTAGTCTCAGATATTCTTTCCATCTGTTACACAATTTCTCTCACTGTCTGTAGATTCACAGTTTTTTGCTTAGATTTCAGTCATCCCATCATTAGTTCACCAAAGGAACAAATTCCAAAGGAACAAACACCAAAGGCATGTTGCTTCTGCTGGATATAGAAAGCTTTAATGAAGTCAAAATCACAACTACATTGCTTTTAATCCTCACATTGCTGCGTCCCTTATCATCTCTGTATTTAAAATACACCAYTTAAGAAACACTGCTGGCCAAGGAAATAAAGTGCTTGAAGAGAAGTCCAGACAAACAGCTGGAGTAAATCAGATATTATACTAATATAAGACAATGGAAGGATGCTGATTTACATCCTCTGTGTATCCTATACCCGGGCATTCTTCTTGTAAATCATAGCAGTTTTTCTGGGAACACAGTAAGGAAGTGTTTTATCTACATTTCCTTGTAACACGCAGGCCTTTTTATGATTTCAAAATTGTTTAGGTTTTATTAGTATGAGTTTACAGCTCTTTGTTCCCCGGACCGTGTGAAGAATGGAAGCAGGAGACTTGCTGCTATTTTACTTTTAGCTGGTGAATCAGAGAGGGTGTCTCACATTTCATTAGTGTTTGAGTCCTTAACTCCTCATACTTCTCAGGTTCTTTCCCCCCTTGCACAATGTATGCAGGGACAAGAATGTGTAAGTGCCACCGCCACCCCATTCAGACTTTCACTGAATTGGTGTAATTGGATTTTGCACCTCAATTTGCAAGATACAGTTCCCCTGAAAACCAACCCTTTTTGGTAAGCATAAAAATAAAATGAAATAAAAATAATAATAAAGACAGGGCAGGCATTCATAAGGTACCAGGTCTCCACAGTCTTCAGCTGAGAGACCCCAGATTTCAATGTACCCTGAAAAGGGTGATTAATTTAAAGTGAGTGGAGTCTGTTTCTTTAAGACAAGCTCATAAATCGTGAAAGATCACCACTTCTTTTCAAAAGGCTCTCCACGGTCTGAGTTTCCCTTCTGGGTCAGTAAAGGCATTGAAGTTTTAATGGCATGCCATGGCAGATTACACGATACAGCTGTCCCGGCACCGTGAAAATTAAGTTATGCCCCGTGTCAGCAAGGTTTTTTTCCCCTTTTCTTTCCCTACCCTCCCCCCTTCACTCTCCCTCTTTCTTTCTCTTTCCCTGTCCCCTTCTTCATTCTCCTTTTTGCTGGGAAGTGCGCATCCAAGGAGGAGGTGGGAGCCCGGCAGGAGCTGCTGCCACGGCTGCTGTTGAGCCCCGGCTATTGAGACTGAGTAAATGGAGCTGATGGGTGAAGAAGAGCCATCAAAATGGAGGTTTTTGTTCCTCCTGCTCTCCCCAGGGCCCGGTGGCAAAAGCAGCCCTCCTTGCTCACTCAGGCGCAAGCACCTTCCCTGCCTTGGCAGCGCAGCCGGACCCCCGGCACGCTGTTCTGTGCTCGGCACCCAGCGGCTCTGCGCTGCGGCTCAGCCACCGGCAGAGTTGTGCTGCTAAACTCTGTCACAGAGGATTGTGCTCCTTGCCGGGGATGCCTCTGTCCCGCAGGATTGTGCTCCTTGCCGGGGATGCCTCTGTCCCACAGCGCGGCCACGAACAGGCGCAGCGCCTTGCTTTAACAGCAGCAGCCATCCCCGCTGTCCCCCAGCCCCGTATCTTCGCTCTGGAAAGAGCGAGAGAGAAAAGAGCTTATTAAAGCATGAGAGATTAATCACATTAGCGTTTAGTCTGGCAGAGCAGGGATGTATGAGGGGAAGAAAGAGATGAGGAAGCAGAAACGAAAGAATCATTTGCAAACCTAACAGCCAATCTTCTGTGTCAGTCATTTCCAATCTCCGCTTGATTTTTAATTCCTTGAAAACGTCAATCTCTGAAGATTAATTTAAACATATTGATCTTGGGCTCGATGGTCTGATTTCCTTATGGGATCTCCTGAGGATGCCCACCAGCAAAGAGTACAGACAGCCAACATTTAAAAATTACTGTTGTATATAGTGTCCTAATACCTCAAGATACTGAGTTACGACAGGAGATAGCCCCAATGACTCTCCAGAGCTGTTTAGTAAATATTTATTTGGAAAATTAGTAAATTAATTAAGGTTTCAAGTAGAAATTCCCCATTCTGCCTTGAAGCTGATATGTAGTTTTGCTTATCTCTTCCAGTCTTTAAAAATGGGTATATAGATATACTTTACGTGTAAACAGCATTATCCATCTGAAGTGCTTGCATCACACCATATGCAGTA
The DNA here is from genome assembly GCF_030028575.1 of Malurus melanocephalus. Taxonomy (NCBI): domain Eukaryota; kingdom Metazoa; phylum Chordata; class Aves; order Passeriformes; family Maluridae; genus Malurus; species Malurus melanocephalus. The sequence goes on along the minus strand of NW_026623349.1, from coordinate 814,243 downwards.
ACTTATGCAAAAGTTTCTGGCTTTAGACTTGCACACTTTGCAGTTAGCCTTCTATTCTAACCCAGGACAATGATTTCAATGGGATTATTTGTGCCAGGGCTCTCTAATGCAGGGATACTTTGATTAAGCTCTTTATTTGTTCCACTGTTTCTGTGCATATTGATAGCAGAGGATGAAGCCTGACTACCTGCACATTCACCCAACTCTAGTTTATGTAACTTGATTGTATGTAGCTTGATTAAATATTAGGGTATTCTGCATTGGAATTAATTTGCTAATAGGACTTGGCATTATTTCCTTGCTCTCTACAGTTGTTCATAGGTACACGCTGCTGCTCACAGCCGGTCCATCACTCAATACATTAGAACTACATTTGCCAACACAGTCTGAGCTGAACTTCACCAGACTACCAACAGACCTGGGAAGAAATTACATTTTTGCCATTATTACTGAATGGTTACTTGCAACGTTTTTCACAGGTGTCACATGAACAYGTGAGAAAAGTGTACTTTCAGCCAAAGGACTCAAAGGAAACATTGCCTAAGAATCTTTAGCAGCCATGTGCCTCCCTATGTACTTTCTGTTTGTATCTGGCAGAAGTCAGCTGAAAAATGAACCTGTAGAATACCATTAGCTGGGGTTGGGGGCAGAATAAAGGCCTTGCAGTTTATCTTCTGCATAGGTGATGTATAGACATTAAAAAAAAGCCACTTCCACAGCACTACAATAATTCTGCTTGGGTAGTAGCAAAGACAATGACATCTGGGACCAACTCATCCCATAGATTCACCATTCCACTTGTTTACTTGCATACCTCAGTTTCTTTACACACATCAATGTGTGGGGGAGAGCTGGTCACTTTTCCTATTTGCCTGGCTGCTATTCACAACAAGTAAATCTTTCCCATGTTTTTTTGTGATAGGTTCAGGCCTTTATTGAGTGAGGAGAGCTGTGAGTTGCCCAAGAGCTGTTTTGTTGGCAGGGGGTTAAGGAGAATTGTCTGTCACATCAATTATCTGCCCTTGAGCTCTTAGAAAGAAGGTGCCTAGAGACTGGCCACTTCTCTTGCTTGTACATCCACACACATGGACAGCAAAACAGCTCACACTTTGATTGGAAGTTGCTCTCCCCCTCTCTCAGCAGTGCCGCAATCCATGTTAAATCAGCTCATTCCTCCTTCTCAGTAAAACTAGACAGGCCCCTGCTTTGAATACGCTGGACCACACAAGGGAGAGGGGAAAAATATCTTTCCCTCAACCCTTTCTCTCCTTCGTCATTTGGAAGCCTGTGTTCTAATAACAAATGGTGATCTAAAAAAAAAAAAAAAAAAAAAAAAAAAAAAAAAAAAAAAAAAAAGACAAGCCTTCCCTTCTTCCCTTTTTAGAGCGACAGCTCTGAGCCTTGGTCAGGGGAGCCCATGAATTGGACTTGCAAAGGGCCCGGGAGGGGTCCCTATAAATCTTCCCCACACAGAGGTGGCTGTCTGTCTACTTCTGGGCTGCTGCTCATTGTGACTAAAGTTTAACTGCTTTACTTTCATTCGGGGGGAGGCAGGGGGGCAAGTCGCATAAACCTGAGGTTTATGGATATTGCCTTATTTCCTTGTCATTTTCAAAAGACATTTGTTTTCTTCTTTATTGTTCCCTTAGAAAAGTAACTGACACAATATTTTTCTACTTACTTTATTGCCTCATTTTCTTTATTTCTCTGTCTTTATCTTGCTATCTATGAAATGGAAGCTACATTAATAACTTGACATTTGTGAGAATATGAACAGCCACTTCCTTCGGCTGCTTGTCCTAGAAAGACCAAAACAGTTATAAAAATAACCAAAAACAAAGAAAGAAAAGTGATAATGTATAAATCCTGTGTGGCTGTGTGTATAATTGCATATGTGCTTACACACAGGTACACAGACACAGAAATAGACACATACTTGAGAGCTTGGAGAAATGCCAGCTGTAATTGCTACAAACTAAACTAATTTATATTTTCTCATTGATGCTTTTACCCATCATATTCTGCCTTACTGGTCATGACTAATTTCTCTATCCCATTTCATGGGTCACAGAGCAATACACCCAACTTTTTTAATAGCAGTGCATACATACTTTTTGGATATAGTTTGAGTATGATGTCACAAAAATTACAGTGATACAGATTCTTTGTAAACATCATCAATGCATATGAATTCTTATCATTGTGAGAATACATTAATCAGCTGAAAAATGTAATTTTAATTGTCACAAGTGATACTCCCATGTAACTTGTATCCGAGAGCATAACAATTTCTGTTCTGAAAATTATAATCAGAATAATGGAATTGTTATCTTCAGCTTTAATGCACAGCAAATTATCAACAGTCTTTTTACATTGATCTTAAGGAGGAACTTGTCTGAAGACTAAATCCAAGACTAAGGATTGTATTATGAAAGTGAATCAAAGATATTTTGAAATAATAGAAATTTCACTCCAACCACTTGCAGGTCACATAACAGGTAGACAGTGAATTGCATAATTGAAAGTTCCTATGAATTTTAACCAGTTTTCAAAATAATTTGATTGAATAGGAAAATTTAGATTTGCAAAATAAGGACAGAGCTGACTCTGCTGCGGATGTGTACATTTCATTATATCAGAAAGAAGGGGGGAGAAAGTTGTTTCTTCGTTCTTAGACAATGGCTTGTTTGCTTTACTGTTTGTGAGCAAAGCATGTAAAGTCAGGCAGCTTGTTTGCTCCCCGCATGTGTGTGCATGGGTGGGTGAGGGGAGTTTGAGAATTCCTAATCCTGCAGCTCTCAGGACCTGGAGACTTGTACCCCATCTGGGGTAACTGGATTAAAAATCTTTTCTCATTTCAAAGGTTTGATCTCAACAAGGGTTTGATGTGATGAAATCAAAGTGGCAGCTTGGATTTGAAAACTATTTGGATTTGAGCTTCCTGAAGTCTAGATCTGAGGGAATGGCTGCTGTGGATATAAATGTGTGGTAACTGTACTAATGCCTGTATAAAGATAAAAGTTGGAAAGGAAATAAAAAAATACTCCATTTCTAAAATAATACTTATTCCAGGGAGAATAACCTTATAATAAAATAACTTCTGTCAACTAATGGTAAGTGGCTCTTGTGCTATCTGATTTTAATACAGCCCCTTAGCGACAATAATACAAGATTTTGTCTTCACAGAGGTGAAGCTAAAATAACAATAGCTACAAAAATTATGTATTATATGGTAATTACTACTATTATTTTGTTGTCCTTGTCATTTCCCAAGTATTCAAGGCCCCCAAGACATGACAGCAGTTCACTGACCTATCTCAGGGAAGGGCAGATTCCACATCATTTTGAACAAGTCACCTTCCCTCTTTGTGAGCCTCCATTCCTCACCTTCAAATTGGGGCAATAGTGGCACACCTATTTCACAAAGTCTTTCCAAGGGAATGTGCTACAAAGCTTCAAGGCATGGACACTCTTCGCAGTGAAGTTTCCCATTAGCTCCTGCATTTTTGAAATCAAATGCAAGTAAATTTCTACACAAAAGCAAACACTAATCTTGGCTCCAGGTGAAATTTCACATGCAGTTAGAAACACTAAGCTTAGAAAGAGAGTTAATAAGAAAGAAATTTGCATCTAACCCCTTAAAAGAATGAAACTCAGAATGAAAACATGTTAAATATACAAATGGCCAAAATAATTCATCCTTGAAAGGATACAGTAATGACAAACATGGCAATCAATACTTCCTCTTTTGTAATCACCAAACACTGTCTATGTGGGACATATTATCCATGTGTCTATCACACACCACCTGAAATTGATGACAGTTTTTAAATTATAGAAGATCATAATATTCATACAGAAGAAATCATGCCCGTTTTTTGTTACATGAAAAGGTAAAGCACCCTCATGTTGTCCCTTCTTATAGATACTTTCTGTTTAAATTTGACAAAACTATCAAATAGTATAAAGAATTGGTTAGGAGATATCTCTGAGGTGTGAAGGAAATTTGTGTAGGTTTATAATGAAAGACTGTAAAAACTTAGTGGAAAAGCTCACTGTGTATGATAATGAAATACATTATCAACAGCTCTCCCCTGATGACACTTTGGGGTGATCTGCTGAAAGGGTGAAACTCACCTTTCCAAGCAACAGATCTTTCCCAAAAAAGACTGTTGTAGAACCATGGACCACATAGATAAGTTTATTAGAAAAAAAAACATGAGCTTTCATTCTAATTTTTTATTGCTAAGATAATGATACAACATAAAATATGTATATGAGTGTCTGTACACATATAAACACATGCAAGAAGAGAATGAAAAAAGAATGTCTTCTGCAAAGTTCTGTCAAATACAAAAACAGAGAACTACAGGCAAGGCATGTCACTCTTACACCCAGACTCTATTCTTGGGAAAATCTCTAACAATTTAGACATRTATCTTGAGATGACTGAGATCCAGACATCAGTTTTAAATATACCAATTATTAAGCTTGACTTCAAAAGAAAACAGAAGAAAAGCATAAAAAAAAAATACTAGTGCATTATGTGGATCTAGAAACAGAATTCAGCATAACAGAATCTGTGCAAGGTAATATGGCAAAGGATGGAGAAATGCTGTGGCATGAATAATGCATTTAGGTTTTACAGTTCTGTCTTTCAGCTGTTTCTCCTTATGTAAACACTTCTTTCGGGCAAGTCTTCAGTTTTCTGGAGTGCCTCTGAATGATCTAGTTTTGTCCTAGAAGACTTGCTGTCCTGGGCTTGGCTGGGATGGAGTTAATTTTCCTCATAGCATCTCACATGGTACTATGTTTTCGAATTGTGACCAAAACAGCTTTGAAAATAAACAGCTCAGGATCACTCTTACAGTGTCAAGAGCTTCTCTGTTTCTCAAACTCTGCCTCTATTGAAGTAGTCTGGGGCTGGACAAGAGACTGGAAAGGGACAGCTGGAACAGCTGACCCCAGCTGACCAGGGGGATATCCCATGGTATATGACATGATGTTCAGAAATAAAAACTGAATGAAAGGAGCAGAAAAGGGTGACACTCATGGTTATGATGTTTCTCTTTCCAAATAGATATAAGGCCGGCTGTTCTGGAGGTGGCTGAACGCCTGCCCTTCATTAGGAATTAGAAAATAAATTCCTCCTTTTTGCTTTACCTATTGAACTGTAAACTTATCCTTATCTCAAACCATGAGTTTTGTCACTTTTGCCCTCTGATTTTTCTCCTCATCACCTGGTGGAAAGTGAGCAAGGGGCTGTGTGAAGCTCAGTGTTTACCAGGGTTAAGCCACTAATCCAGACCAGCCACATCTTGTCAGACGTTCTTACAAATGGTCAGTGAGTGAAATTTACTCCTGAGTAGGTACCTGTTTAATTCTAAATATGGGAAATAACTTATTATATTCTTCCTTGAAACAGTTTTTTTATGATGTCAAAAATTCTTATTACTTCACCTCATTAGTCCCATTCTTTTCACTTCTTTTTCCTTTTTACTCTTCCCCCTTCCCTACCTTGGCCTTTGCTCTCTTCACTCCACCATTTTCAAAATGAAAATGTCTTGGTTTGGTTTCTAAAGTTTCATCTACTCTTAATCTTGGAAATAATGGCTACAAGTTCTCTCTGAAATGGCTTCATCCAACTTCATTAAGTATTAATGTTATCATTAAGCATTAATCTATAGTCATATAAAAATCTAATTGATTTACCTGCTGTATCAAACACTATTTCCCTATTCTGGCTTGTGTTCTTGCCCTTTATTTACTGATACACTAAACAAGCACTGTACTGTTCATACACTTTTTAAGGAACGGTTTATAATTAAGGAAACTAAAAATGGAAAAATGCTTTTTGGCACTCTTATCATCACATCTCAAAATCTGTACAAAACAGCTAATAGAAAAGGATTTCTCTTTTGTGCTTCTAGTGATTCTGGGGGAAGGTAAGGCAAGGTAGTGAAAGATCTCAGGTGAAATTGTAATTCATAAACCACTGAGATCCGGGGTTGAGCTTCTAACAGGCAGCTGGTGTCAAGCAAATCTGTGAATATCTGACTTTTTGACAATTAAACTCTAGTTATTATCTTAATATTGTCAAACACTATTGTCTGTGCTGACAGTGTTAATTGTGCTGTCCTCATCCCCATTTTGAAAAGCTTTTTCACAATTACTGGTAAAAACAAATATCCTAATTTCATAAAGTTTTATTCATCATAAATAAGATATCAGTGGGCCAGATCAGGTGTTCTAGACCTGAGGAATTTAGTACAAAATGCATTTCTGGTTTGATAGGAAATGGCTTTTGAATATAATTAATCTTATGTCATAAGGCACTTCCTTAATAAGGCAAAAAACAACACCAACTTCATGATGATTGGAGTTCTGGGAATGTCCTGTCCTCCACACAAATGTCTTGCTTTAAACTTTCCCTATGGTGGTCAAGCACAAGGGAAAGAAACAGAAAACACATTAACATTTGGCAAGATGCCAGGATGCTGTAACACCCAAAGGAAAAAAAAAAAAAAAACCAACAAAATGCAAGTTTTTGTATGTAAATAACAAGGTGAGTAGTCTACAACAAAAAGCTAGCAAGCAGTTCTGGATATCTTATGGGTAAGTTCATTGTCAAATTTTTAATTATGAGAATATTAAAAAACTCCTTAAAAAAGGAAAGGAGTTTTTTTAAAAAATGGTAAGAGATCAAAGTAGAATTTATCCTTAACAACCAGTAGAGCACAACATTTCTTTATCTTCTAATCTATTTCATGCTTATTCAATGGGCTATGATAAGACTACCAAGGCAGCAGAAATCCTGGTCTGTAATGGTTAAAAATAATAGAAATGAGTATTAACTTCAAATTGTGTAGTGCAATCGTTTTCCTGATAAATCTTCCCAGTTACTGGGCATCGAAAGTATCACAAAACTCAGTGATTTTTATTTTCCTTGCATAGGTCACAGCATACTATCAATCTTTCAAAGAAATCAAAAGGAAATACTGAAGTACCTACTCTATCATACAATGAACTTTGACAGAAATGTAAAATCTAACCCTCTTGCACTCATTATGTTCCTACCCTCAATTAGACTCATCCAATGCAAACTCCACTGAGACGCCCACGTCTCTGCATTTGGGCATTAGTAGCCAGTTTTGGTCATTGCTTTTCAGGTACCCCAAGCTAGAAACATCTGTCATGATTAATTCTCTGAATCATTTGGTTCCAATCCACCTCCACATTCTTGAACGTAGAAACCATCTAAAAGAAGGAGAAAGAGTGTTTTCCTACGGCTCTGCTCCTTCTACCCCCACCATATTACAATGGAACTCCATCTAGTACAGAAAAGAGCAGGAAGAATGATCTAAGTGATGGAATGGTTCCACAGAAAAAGAATGCTTCAAAAGGATTGTGGAAAAGTGCTACAAAATTCACTGTGGGGCAAGGGAAAGTGGCAAAATCAGGTGGCAAAGTCACACCAGAAAAGAGGAAAACCTTCTCAAAACTGTGCAGTTAAGTAGTGGAACTCCTTGCTGCAGGCTGTGGAGGATGCGAAAGGTGTAGGTGTAACATAGCTAACTGAAGGCAGAAAAATCCTGGAGTACTCCCAAAAAAATAGTACTCCTACATTGTTTCTTCATCTGTCACATATGTGAAAGGAAAACTGTAATGAGTATCATTCCACTGAAATCTCAGAATAAAACTTTGTCACTGAAGATAAAAACAGATTGGTGTGAAAATGAGGGTATATGTGTGTCTGCTAAGTCCTCCCGCTCATGTTGAAAAATAGACATGCAGTGAAATTGTGACAGTCTGGATTCAAATCACATGGGCTGATTTTATACGAGTTTTCCTGTCCTGGCCATGCTGGAAAGAGCTCTTGTCACCCAAGCTTGCTAAAGGATAATCATGTGAACCTAGCAACTACTTGTTAACGTGTCAGACTGAGCAACTTGCTTTCCTAACCCTCCGTGACACTCTTCCTGCCCCAGGAGTACTGGTGTCATTGAGGCAATGGCAGCAACTAAGGCAGTGACTTTTCTGAACACTGGGTAAAAAAAGACAAGATATTCTTGCAAATTTTTAATACCACTGCAAAAGAAAAAGAAACAAAGAGTGACATAGATATTCAATCTTATACTTTAAATGCAGCCAGCCTGAGTCTTTTCTGGGGATTAGCATAAATACTTGATTATTACACATGTTAGTAAACATAAATGCTATTATTCAATGCTAGTGAGCAACAATTCATGTCTCTACACCCTTGCTATATCCTGACAGGAAAAATTATTTTGCAGGGGTGGAGAGTAATGTCAAGATACAATCATACAACACTAAGCAAAGAAGTATTAAGCCTTTAGCAGTGTTTAAAAATACACTACATCCCATACGTATRTTAATTTTATTTACATAAAGGATAGCCAAACATTTTAAGACAACCCACGTATGGACAAAGTGATATGCATATTATTAAATCAATACACACCTCTATCTAATACTTCATTACTAAATGCATGGGTATATTTAATATTAAAATGTCTGCATCTGTGTTTGAATGTGTAATTAACCCCAAGCTTGCTTTAGTCTCCACATGTAGTTGTTTAAAAGTGCAGGTTTTAATGGCAATACTTTCTAAAAAAAAATCTGGGAAAATAGTTGTGGAGTCAGCTCCTACAGAGATTATAGAAAGTGGTTGTCTGAGGGATAAAATTTTGCTTAAAGTCTCTTCAGTTCTGCCTCTTATTTAGTAGACATAGTTATGCCAAATGTCTTACTCTTTTTTCATCAGGGAGCAGATAATAACTCAAATGCCTCAGCCAAAACAAACTCTTTGAAAAGATCTTATGAAATCATTTCTCTTTGCAAATCCATAAAAATCACCTCGGACTCCTTATCAATAGAAAGGCTTAAAGAGGGTGCAGAAGTCGTTGAATTATGATGTGCTTGTTTTAATGAAATTCCACTCCTGCTGTGATGTTCCCTGCAGATTTTCCATATTTCAGCATGGGAAAGGTTTGATGCTTTCCTGCCGGTGCCAAGAGTTAATTGAAAACATTTCAGGATAAATTCAGCTTGGGGGCCAACGCTCCCATTCCTTCATTATTCTTAACAATAATAGAGGAGTAATACAATTATTAATAGGCATGTTGTATCCTCTTAAAGTGGCAGTGTGTTTCTGAAACCGTGTCTTTCACATTCTTTTTCTTAAGCAAATCTGAAACAAATAGAAGAATAGAAATCTCAGCAGAAAAGCAAGCCTGACTGGTATATATATACCATTCATCACGTTTTCTTCACAGTGAGTATTTAGCYATTGTTAAATACAGGTAGTTACTTAAAATAAAATTAAAAATATATCTAATAAAACAAATACATCACTCATCTAGACTAGAATTTCCTGAAGGCCTTTATGTTTAAAGTCTCTACCCTGTGCCATATTAAATGGTTTTCTTTGAAGATATGTGTATACTCAGAATTATTTAAAGAAACTCAGAAAAGAGAAATGCAATTTTTAATAAAAACAACATTGTTTTAAAGATTAAATTGGTTTTGAAGTGACATATTGTTCTTAGGATTTGTGTTTTCAGTTTAATCAATATAAAATATTATGACAGAATACATTAGATTGTCTTGCTGGCCTAGGACAACTTACATGTTATCTTCCACAATAAACAATTTATACCACAACCTTGGTATATGAAAATACTTTTCATTTTAATCTTTTTYCTTCTGACCTTGACTCTTGATAAATTCATAGCAATTTTGTCAGTATTTATGCATTCCTGATAACTTMAATGTTGAAACTCATAAAAGTGATTAATAGTTAGGGAAATATTTCCAAAACAATGTTTTCACTTAGATTATTTTTGTCACACATTGTTATCTCTTCTCCGCCCTTCTCCTCCCAAAACAGACAACATAAAATATAAAGCAGCTCTAATTGTTTGCAGAACGATTTTGCCATAAAGTTTGCCCACTGAAGAATCACAAATCCAGTCCCAACAAATGGGAGTTACATGATTGCTACAGACGACAATGAGTCAAGGATACATTCGTACCATTCCAAAAGGCTGTACATAATTTACTATAGTTATTCCCTTTTTTTTTTTTTTTTTCTAACAGAAGTCCTGCTGGCAAAAGTCTTTGATGGGGTCCCTGTCCATTCTGGCGGCAAACATGATATTTAGAACTGCCCCAGTGTAAAAGCCTCTCCAGACAGAATGGAGATAATTTAACCAGCTTTCTGCACACTGTCCTAATCCTCTCACCTGGAAGGATAGCAGGGGTAAAAGAGTGAGCCTCAAACACTTTCCAAAGAGTAGTGCATTACTGACGTGGCATTTCTTGAAGACAACCRAATGAGGGGGTAGTTGAAAGCGTTTCTATACCCCAGGATGAGGGTAGGACCTGAGTAGCAAGGCTAGGAACAATTTCTGCGTCAGTTATTCCTACTGCAAAACTCARGACTCAGCTCCTAAGTCAGAGCTACTAATGTGTAACCATCTCCCCTGATTTGCACAGCAGAATACTAAGACAATTCTGGGCTTAAACCCTGGACTGAGAGAGCATCAGCACACAATGCTTTCACTTGTTCTCTTAAGTTTAACAAATTTTCCCTAGAAAWTTACTTGAGAAAATGAAATCTGTTCCCATTAATATCATAAAGGCAGACTTTAGTTAGCTTGCAGGATATAGTGCTTCCTAATACAGTGGAAGCGCTCCATTCCTTGCTTACTGCACACATACGTGAGAAAACCAGACAGTATTCTGACCAAAGTGTTCCCAAAGAGACTGAAGAGTCAGAATTATTTCTGAGTGTAATGTGAGGGACTAYATTCAGGCTCTACATGCAGTAAATTTCTTCTAAGATGAAGCCAAAAACTGAACTACACAAGATCTGAGCAGCCCAAAAGGGAAAGATTTTACAGTTTCTCAGATTTCCATATCATTCCTATCTGCTCCTTTTAAAAATATGTCCTGTCCATTCTAGCAACACATCCAGGCACACCACTTTAAACACTTCAGTAGGTTTTAGCCAGCTTTTAGCTACACCARGCCTAACTCAAGTGCTAGCTGCCTGTTGATCCACATGCGCTTCGTTTCACTAACTGAGTAATCTTTCTAAATATAGAAAGAAAGCCAAAGGCTAAATTCTGGTGACAGTTACACTACTGAAAACTCAGACTACCTCTAGCAGGAGTCAATGATTTGGAACTATGCAAACAAAACTTTACATCACAGAAAGGTGATATGTTTTGGACAAACTGTTCAGCATATACATTCATTCATTTCTTTCTATCTAACCCACAATCTCATATTGAATTTTCTTCCATGGCTCAATTCCTGATATGCACAGACCAAGACATCTGTCTACACTTGACTTTTTCAGGTCCTTTAGACTAATTTGCAAACATATGGTATACATCTGAATACACTAATATGAAAGATAGGCATAAGAGTTTCTGTGGACTGTTGCTTTTATATATTTTGCTATTATATATTTTCACATTACATGTTTGAATGAATTTAGAAGGATGCTGTAACTCCCGAGAAGGGGTAAAATGAAGATTATCGCTACTGAGTGTGTTGTGGATACCTACAGAATCATAGAATGGTTTGGGCTGGAAGGAATCTTAAAGATTATCCAGCTCCAGCATCCCTGCCAAGGGCAGGGAGCTTTCCACTACACTAGAATACTAAAAGCCTCATGAAGCCTGGTCTGGAATGCCTCCAGGGTTGGGGAGTCCACAAGTCTCTCTGGACTACCTGTTCCAGTGCCYCACARCCCTTMMAGTAAAGAATTTCTTCCTAATAGCTAATCTAAACCTACCATCCTTCAGCTTAAAGCCATCCYCCCTTGTCCTATCATCATTCCCCTTGTGAAAAGTCCTTCTCCAGCTCTCTCATAATTCCCCTTCAGGTACTGAAAGGCTGCTAAAAGGTGTCCTCAGAGTCTTTTCTTCTCTAGGCTGAACAACCCCAACTTTCTTAGCCTATCTCCATAGCAGAGGTGCTTCTGATTAGCTCAGTGGCCTCCTCTGGACTTGTTCCAATAGGTCAACACCTTTCTTGKGTGGGGATGCCAAACGTGGATGCAGTACTCCAGGCAGAATCACTCCCAGCAGGGTGTCAGAAGAGGGGCAGAATCACCTCCCKCAACCTGTGGCCCACACTTCTTCTGATGAAGCCCAAYRCACAGATGGCTTTCTGGGCTTTGACTGCACCCTGCTAGGCCATATWGAGCTTTTCAACCCCCAACAGCCCCAAGTRTTTCTCCCCTGGGCTACTCTCAGTGCATTCCTCTAACACTCCATATATGTACTTGGGATTGCCCGGACCCAGGTGTCTAACYGCTGACCTTGCACCTGGCTTTTTTGACCCTCATGACATTTACGTGGGACAACCTTTCAAGCCTATCTGGGTATCCCTGGATGGCACCCCTTCCTTCCAGCATGTTGACTGCACCACTCATTTTGGTGTCATCAGCAAACTGGCTRAGGGTGCACTCGACCTCACTGTCCATGTCATCACAAAGATGTTGAACAATGCCAGTCCCAATAGTGACTCCTGAGGTCACCACTTGTCACTGCTCTCCACTGCAACACTGAGCCATTGACCACAACCCTCTTAAGTGTGACCATCCAGCCAGTTCCTTATCCACTGAGTAGTCTATCCATCAAATCCRTCTCTCTCCAGTTTAGAGACAAGGATGTGTCATGGGACAATGTCAAATGCTTTGCACATATCCAGGTATATGACAAGGTACATAACATTTGTTGCCCTCCCCTAGTCAACCACTGGGTCTAGGATGTAACCCCTTCATAGAAGGCAAGGCTGACCAAATTAGCCAGGTATAATTGGCCCTTAGTGCAGCCATGTTGGTTGTCACCAATGCACTGATTATTTTCCATGCCTCTTAGCACAGGAGGAAACTCCATGATCTTGCCAGACACTGAGGTGAGACTAAGTGGCCTGGATCTTCCTTATTTCCCTTTTTAAAAATGGGGGTTGTATTTCCCCTTTTCCAGCCAGTGGGAACTTTGCCAGATTGACATATTTTCTCAAATATAATGGACAGTAGCTTAGCCACGTTCTTAGCCAGTTCCCTCACGACTCTCAGATCCATCTTAGAGATTCCCCAGACTTGTGCACCTTTGGGTTCCTCACATGTTCTCCAGCCTGATCTTCTCCTGCAGAGAGCAGTCCTTCATTTTCCCAATCTCTGCTCTCAGGTCGTGTGACTGGAGCACTTGCTGGTGAAGACTGAGACAAAAAAGTCATGGAGTACGTCAGACTTCTCCATGTAACCTGGGTAATCAGATTTCCTGTATCCTTCCTGAGAGGAACTCCATTTTCCCTAGTCCTTCCTTATTGCTGATGTACCTAAAGAAGTTGTTTGTTTTTTTTTTTTTTTTTTTTTTTTTTAATTAATGCTGATGTCCCAGGCCTGATTAACATCTACTAGCACTTTTGCTTTCCTGACCATCTCCCTGCTGTTTGGCAATTTCTCTGTATTACTCCAGGCTATCTTTCCATGCTCAGTAAGCTACTTGTGTTTAAGTTTGTCCATGGGCTCCTTGTTCATCCATGCAGGCCTCCCAGCACTCTTCCTTGATTTCCTCTTTGTAGGGATGCAATATGTCAGAATGAAGTAGGATTTCAGAAGACAGGCCAGTACCCTGCTAGAGAAATTTCCAGATATAGATGTCATCACGCTAAAACTACAAAGATTATGCCAACAATAGCACTTCTTCAGCTATTATCACTGTTTGAATTAGAAGATTTAAGTGGCATCGCCAGTGGATGACCAGAAACTTGTAGTGCCTGTATTTATTCTGCCTAAACCACCTAACTTCCTTTATTTTTTAAACAATTAAAACTAGTTCAAGCCAAATATACACTCTCATATACACTATATAGTAGGTGATTGCATTGTTTTAGTACAAGACATTATTTACACATGTGCCTTAATTTTGCATTACTAAAGAATATCCAGCAAGCTATGTTTATTTACATGAGGATTTTGTAACTACCCAGACCACAGTAACTACTGTGTTTTGTAACTACCCAGACCACCATCATCTCACAGACAGTTAAAAATACTATGTTAAAAATGCAAACTGGGTCTGCATTGTCTATATTTGCATATAGACGTAAGAGAGAAGATTCCGTTGTATTTTATTTCTATTGTTTCAAGGCAGCAAGATACTCGGGTGGTGAGTGCCAAGAACAATGTTTATAAACAAGTATTTCTCTCTTGCAAAGGAAAGAAACATCCCTTCTGCACTTCCAGTTTTGTCCATTTTTTTTCCTAGTCTTATCTTCCCCTTTCCAATCAAACTGTCCATTTTCCAATTCATAAGTGTAACTCTTARATGGACACTTTYCTTTTCCTCACYATATTCCCTTATATTTCACTATTTSCCWWGTGTGAATGTGGGATATGGATATATCCTCTCTTCCTTTTGTCTCAAAGTCCTGGACTTAATTCTGTGTTTKAGTGCCCACTCTCCTCCTAAATGTTCCTTTGACCCCTTTTCAGCTGTTTTCACCCTCTCTGGCCTTGTGGGCATGTGTGACAGTAACCTCTCTCCTCAATACCTAAGCATTACCATCTCCATTGAAATATGGCATACGTATACTTGAGCCTCATCTCATTCTCATAGGAACCTCTTGGATTTCCAATCAAGGTCAACATTAAAATCACAGTATGATGGAAATTTATTTAACATGACCTCCAGATATCATCTACTTCCAACGTTTTCTAGAGGACATATTCCTGCCAACAGTAGATGACATCAGCTAGAYTTGCTAGCCAAGTCTTGAAAACCTCAAACAATGGAGGTGACAGGGCTTCTTTTGGAAACCTATCCCAGGGCTTCACTATCTCCTTCACCTCCCAGCAAAGTACCTCCCTAATTTCCAGTCTGAACTCACTGGCCGCAGTTTGTGCCTGCTGCACCTTGACATACCTTCTTCTTACATTACTGAGAAGATTCTGGCCCCATAGCCCTTACAAAAGCCCTCTTCCCATGCCTACAGGCTGCCATTAGATTCTCTTTTCAGCTGGACTGAAGTTTAGCTGCCTTGTCTTTTCCTTGTTGGTCACAAACTCTAACCATTCTGGCAGCCTTCCACCAACATCTCAAGTTCCTCAACATCCTTCCTTGAACTTGAGAGGAGTGGTCTGAAACCTGGACACAGTGTTTGAGGAGCACTGTCATTAACACCAAGAACACGGGGAGGACAGCTTTCATCTCCATCTTCCGAAGATGAAGGGGAAAAAAATCCTTTCCAGAGCTGAATATTCATCTTATTTCCACATTACTCTTACTTTCTGGTTCTGCCAACATTACTGAAGACTGTCAGCTTTCTTTTTGCATTCTCCCACTATTTTCAATCTGTGTTTCAGCTAACTTCTTGATTTTTTTTGGAGCTTCTTTCCCCTTATTAGCAAGTACACTATTAATTCTCCAAGCTGTCTCTACATAAAAGTAATCTCCTCTTCCCTAGCCTTTCTTCCTCTCACCCATTCAAAAGACCACATCTGAAATAGAGTATTTTTTTACACAGACATGTATCAGACTGTATCACTTTATTTATGTATTTCTAGGCTGCGTACACATCACACTTCACCTCACAACCATCCTATTAAACCTTAGTCTATTTCCTTACTCAAGGGTGTTCCTCCTTCCCATCCCTGATGTATGTCCAAGGTACAGTATTAGCACTACTATCTCTGTGTGCTAACAAAAATCTTTGTGCACATTCACYTTCTACTGTAATATCGACTTGGCTCATAATAAATTCATAAAAAAAGAAACTTTAAAGAAAAGGAGGGCTTTGTCAGTTATTATTTTGATTTTGAGCACCAAACTCTCATCACTAGCAGTAGCTGCATAAATCAGYCCTCTTTATTGTTTTATTTTTATGCCCTTCAGTTACATTTGCGCTGGTTGAATTTTGAAGGTAAATATCCAAAATATTAGCTGAAAGCTTCCTCAGAAAGCAAATCTTTCCCACATCCTTCCCTGCAGTTCCTCTTTAAGAGGTGTCAGCATGGCTGAGAGAATGAAGTGGCTCCACATTGTTTGCCTGAACTATTATGTGTTTAACATTTCCATAACAAAAGTGCCACTCGACTTCTCCCCGATTAATGCAGCTCGAGGGCTCTTGTCCTCCTTTAATAAAACATTGTTGAAATCATTTATTTAGAGCCCCTGGTTACTAGTGGGAGAATGACCATCTTTGTGCCAAAATATAGTGTATACAGTCCACTATTTTGTAGTAGATCATTCTGTTATTTAAGAAATTGATTAAATGGATGTCTTAGAAAGTATTTATGCTAATAGCACATTACTTATGTCATTCAGTCAATGTGAGCCTTTTCAACTGTCTGCCACAGCCAATGCTTCAAGTAAAATACAGTAACTTTCGACTTTACTGCTTACAAATCTGTATCAAAGACATGAAATCACTGCTTCTTCCATTCGAAAATGTTTTCTGTTGCATAACTACCTACTTTTCCTAGGACTTGCAATGGATGTGTTACCACAGTCAGTGTGGCAGTGTGTGATGTTATTACTGGGGACAGGAACAAAATCGATTGAAGGTCTAAATTTTGTTAAGTGACATTTGAAGACTGTGTAACTCAAGAAGCACTTTCCATTACTCAAATGGTGATGATTTTTTGTCCTACTACTTTTTATATGTACACTTTGACTCCCTTGGAGCACCATTTGAAATCCAGCGTACTGAAAAACAAACGGAAAGTCAAGTCCTAGTTTTGCATCACATTGAGATGGAGTGTCTCGCTCTGCACCTGCAAAGCTGCCTGCAGCCACCTTTGCAGCCCCCTTTAAGATATGCACTATACAGGCACATCTGAGGTGAGATCTCTGGTACACCAACAGCTTTTAGGAGGAGTGAAGATTCCAAGTAAAATCCATCGTGCTTTCCAATGTGACCGTGAAAAGTCTTGGCCAAACCAGAGCTTTGCTTATGGTCATTGTAAGGCCTCATTTCATAACAACTTTAAAGTTATGTATGCCTGTCTGTATACATTGGTGTATATTGTTGAAAATAAACAGAGACCTTATGYTATGTCCATTGTGATTGCATACAAAAGATTTGCTGTGCGCTTGGGTGATCAGTGAAGCTTGAATCTCCCCCTATTTACTGTATGGTCACTGTCAGTTCAATGAACTGCCTCCTTGTTCTCCACCATTGTCCCACACTCCCTTAAACATTTGTCACTGAAGTGCCTCCAAAGACAAATAAACTGTCACCAAGAATTCAAACCTGGTAACTGGGAATGAAAAGGGATCAGAACCTACTGGATTATTTTACATGAGATGATGCAGAGTTCCTTCTCCCCCTGGAAGAGATAGGCTGGACAGGACTTCAGCAGAGAGCGCTGCCAAAGAGTGAGACAAACTAGAGAACTTCCTTTCTTGTGAAAAATCTCCCTCTGCCAGGAAAGGCAAAGTCTCTCCCTTGCTTAAATCTGTCCTTGCTACATCACTTGACATTTCAAGAATTCCCATTGGTCYGAAAATCAAGCAAAAGAAATATGGATTTGATGGACATCAACATCTGCACAGGCTTCGTTGGCTGGGACACGTAGCAACACAGGCAGCCACTCCTGCTGGAAAATGTGCTTACTCTGAATATACAACAAAATCCAGAGAGTTATCTCCTTATGGAGAGGAGCCAACATGACAAAATCAGTTCAGCTGTATTTATTGCACAATTATTTAAATTAAAACAATCCATGTTTTCTGGAGAAGGAAACTACAGATGAGTCCTCCCTGCCTAGTGGTGATCGGTGTTGATTTATTCCAGGCAGATGCTTGCGACAGGAGATTGTAAAATTAAGTCTTGAGTTTATTGTAGCAATTAACTATCAGYCCTTTTCTAGTGCTAATGCCTTTACTCCTAAATGAAGAAAGGTTTTTAGCTGGAACTTAATTTTTCATAAACAACTAGTTAAATAGTTGTTGTGGGTGCTAACTGTTGACAAACTGAAAATATGTTTCTGGTCATCTACTAAAGAAGTATTTAAGATCGTCTTTACCCAATTGTAAACTCAGCAGTTTGTAGAGAAAGCTGACTCTGTTTACAAGTCTCACCCAACTACTCTGCCCTTCTCCTGAAGAAACAGTTTCCAGCTTTGTTTTAACAATAAGCTTACTCAACCGTTCAGATGACTTTAAAAACAAACTTCAGATCATAGCTGCACACCATAGTCATACACTTGTTTGGTATCACAACTATTTGGGGTTGGTTTATATGTGTGCACRTGCACGTGTGCGCGTTTATTGGTGGGCAACGTAATCAAATTCACACCCTAAAGAAATAATAAAATAATCAGTCATTGAAATAACTAACCCAGAAGCAGGATTTCTAATTTTGTTGATTTATACAACAGACAGATGTGGATTTGTGCTCTGTCAAGATCTGGTAAGATGAAAAAGACACTATCTTGCTAATCTGTCGCCCCCTCAGTCAAAGTTTATTTGTGGTAGCTTTTAAACTTCTGACTGGCCTTCCAATTACAGCCTTTAAAATGAAAAGCTTTAAATAAACACCATGAATAGAAGATAAATAAACTTTTTTCCTTTCTTTCTTTTTTCTGGTTTTTTTTTTTTTTTTTT
>NW_026623349.1:770871-795565 GCF_030028575.1 Malurus melanocephalus | reverse complement strand
TTTTTTTTTTTTTTTTTTTTTTTTTTTGGTGAGTGCCTAGCTTGACGCAGTCCAAACTCAAATCCCCAGAGGACTGAGCTCTGTCTTTTGTGTTAATGTTTAAAAGATTTTCCAGTGCTGGAGTTTATTCCTACTGCAAACATTTCTATTTACAAGGTCAAGTGTATCAGCACTCGACACAGCTTAAGAGTGTAATTATTTATCTAAGGGCGTTTGAGTGTAGATCAGTAGCTCTGGCAGCAAACCAGGCTTCAGCACGATGCAAAGCAACTCCTAAGCACAGTATTACAAGATCTAGTAATTGCTGTGTTTACTTTTGCATTCTTCGTTGTGGGAGAAGGCAGGCTGAATAGCAAACTTTGCGTTTTGTTGCAGCCGCCTTGATGCATGCGCGGGCCTTGTTCGAAACGCTTGCCACCTCTGTGTGATGTATTTCTCACCACTTGTTTGCACGCCTAGAAGCATTTCTACAAGYGCCAGTGAGAGCAACGTGCCTTCACGGAGAAAGCGCGGTGCACTAGTAATTCCACACATATATACACRGGAGCAGTGTCCTTGAATTGCTTTACTCTCCTCTGGCACCGACAAGTTACCATGCCAACGCATTATAAAATCAACCACTCATTTAAATTAGTACTTTCAAAGCTGTATTTACTTCTTGCATGTAATTATTCATTAAAGTAAGAATAGCAGTAATTTACATCTATGTGAAGTATTACAGGCAGACAGAGATTTTCGCTTTTTGACTGTTTTTTTTGGTTTGTTATTCTGTGGTTTGATCCCCGCCTCTCTTCCCCCACCCCCACACCTCGGGTGCTGAGAGTTCAAGTGTCCCTGGAAAACAATTTCATCACATCCATTATTTAAAGCTCTTTCTTTACTAATTTACACGTTTAGAAAATACAAAAAGCCATACATATTTAAAACACAGGCCTTTTTTATGCCTCCTATAAAAAATACAAGGTTTGAGGCAGCTCAAAAACGCATTTATACAATTCTAAAACGTTCATAAAACCTCTCCAAATAGGAAAGTTAACTTTCAATCTGTAAAATACACTGTACATTTGATGTTCTAGAGAATACTTCACTTAATCACTGTTGCTGGTATCCCTTTRAAGTGAAATCTGTACCTTTTCCAGAAACGAATACCAAATGCAGCTACCTGGCAAATAGGATGTGGAATTAAAACTTTTTATTATTTTTTTTWAAATAAATTATCCCCAAAGCATACAATTTATAGAATTCTATATACAATGAAGAGCGACTGGTAACAAATCCCAGTTTTAAATACTTTTTTTTTATATAAGATTTACCAGAGGTCAGCACCCTGATATGACGAGGCAATAAAACTTTTCAGGATATTTGTACATACATGTTCTCGAGTTTAAAAGTGTCTTTCAAAGATGGCAGTGCAGAGCTCTTTTAAAACAAAAGTTGCATTGTTCAGTATAGCCAACAACTCCGAAACAATTTTTTTTTAATGTCGCTAGGTTACAAGAGGAAGAGACGGCTGCTGGCACGCTTTTGTTATAGGGAATATATGTGTGCAAGAGGGAGTGCTGTAAACCACCGAATTTATTCAGTCTGCTATTTCCCTAAATTTAATTAATGGCAGATGCGGCGTAAGCCCCTTTCGGGCACCACTGCATCACGAAGAGCAAGACGCGGCTAACGATAATCAAGTTGCTGACTAACTAGTACGGCAACGCTTTGGCAGCAAGTTTGGGTTGCTCACCTCTTACTAACCTTCATGTCAAAACGCTTAAAAGACCCTCAGTACCAGCATGCCATGACTCCCGGTTTGACCCGGGGGGCGGCCAGCGGCCTCGCCCGCAGTCTCTGTCAGCCGCTCCGCTCGCTGGTAACACGAAGGCAGGGTGGCAGCAATTGCATAGTGCACACTCGAGACCACAACACCCGAAACACGAGCGGCCCCTGCGCTCCGGCCACCGCTCCAGCGGCCGGCTCGCAGCGCCGAGCCGGGGAAAGGGGTCGACCGGGAGCTGCTAGCAGCAGCGGGAGCAGATGGGGAGACGCGAGGGGACGGGGCGCCGGGGCGATGGGTCGGGGAATCCACGGCCAGAGCGTTTAAAGCCGCTCCGGTCCGGGGGGCCCCGCCGGCCGGATCCCCGGCCGCCACGGGAAGGCTCGACTAGAGGCCCGTGGCGGCTCGGCGCGGGGGGCCTGGCCCGACCCGGCCCGGCGATGGGGACGGGGAGAGAGGCAGTGGTGGAGGGAAGCAGTGATGGGAAGCAGGCRCAGAGGGATGAGGCAAGGCAGGGATGCTAGAGCCGCGGCAGCAGCGGCACCAAGATGGAGGCRAGCAGAGCCCCGGCAGCCCCGGCGGGCCGGCCGGCGCTACCCGCCTGCACGGGGAAGCCGGGCTCGGCGCCCGCATTGTCCTCGCCGTCGTCCCTCCCCTTCTGGCTCGGCTCCTCCTCGTAGTCCTCGTCGTAGTACTCCTCCAGGCCGCCGTCCGAGCCGCCGCTGCTGCCCGCGCCGTTGCCGCCCATGTCGGCGCCGAAGCAGAGGCGGGCCATGTTCTCCTTGACCGACTCGCAGATGGGCCGCTCCAGCCCGTCGCAGACGCAGTCGTTGAGCAGCACGGCCTTGGGCACGGCCAGCATGTCCTCGATGACGGCGCGGCACTCGGGCGTGCAGCGCAGCCCGTTGAACAGCTTTCCGCAGTAGGTCATGTAGCGGCTCAGCGCCAGGCTGCAGCGGCTGTCCCAGTCGCAGCGCCGCCGCGCCTCCGTGCAGCCCATGACGCCGGTGCCGCCCGGGCCGGGGCCGCCGGGGCCGCCGCCCGTGGGGCTGCTGGTGCGGGGCAGGCAGGGCTCGATGGCGCGCTTGGTGGCGCGGCAGTTCTCGTCCTGCGCGCAGTCGCAGTCCTCCAGCGCCGGGCCACGCCGGGTGTGGTTGAGCTGGATGAGCGCTGCGATGCAGTGGCTGGGGCACCGCCGCCTGGAGGAGGCGGCCGCGCCTGCAGCGCCCRCCGGGCCGTCCCCGCCGCCCGCCGCCGCCGGCTGCTGCTGCAGGAGCACCGGGGCGCACGCCTCGGCGTACTGGTTGTACGCGTAGCTGCACTCGGGCTCCCCCTGACACTGCAGCACCGCCTGCCAGCAGATCAGTCGCCGGCCCTGCACCAGCGAGCCCCGAGGCGGCCACACAGCACCCAGCGCCGCCGCCAGCCACAGCCAGGCGGCCGCCCGCGGCCAGCGCCGCCCGCTGCCGCCGCCTCCGTGCCGAGCGGGCGAGCGGGCCACCATCGCGGACGGGGGTAGCGGCTGCTGCCGCGGGCGAGCTGGAAAGAGGCGCTGGTAGACGTGGAGGAGGAGGAGGAGAAGGAGCTGCCGCCCGTGGAAAAGTTTCCAAAACTCCCGCCGGCCGTGTGCATGAGGTCTCGCATCAATCCATGCGCGCCGGGCCCGGGGCCCTCCAGTCCCCGGGGGCTAAAGCCGGCGGGGCCGCGGTACGAAGCAGGCGCCCGGGGGCCTTCCCGTGTCCCCCAGCCGCTGCTCCGGGCTCGGCGAGGCGGCGGTGAAGGCGCCCGGAGAGGTGCGGGGAGTCAGTGCAAACAGGGGCTCGGACGACAGCGGATCCGGAGTGCGCTCGGGGAATCGCAGGCTGCGCCGAGAGAGCTCATGGTGCTGTCCTGCTCTTTATGCAGTTCCTTCTCCTTTTTTTTTTTGCCCACAAAATAAGTGCCCAGCTGCTGCTGCTGCCTCCTCGGGAGCTTTTAACTCTCCGCTCGCAGCATCTCTGCACATGCCAGCCGCTCCGATCCCAGTCACAGTCCCGKCTCCGCTCACTCCCTCTCGGTACGGATCACGCTTTCGGGTGGCGCGGAGAAGCAACGTCTTTCCCCGCTAGCAAGACGAGAGCACGGGGAAAGAAGAGGCAGCCTTCGCGGTCTCTTTCTCTCTGGACGACTGATGTTGCTTCTGTTGTCAAAAAGCCCTGCAAGCTGCTCTGCGGAACCGTCTGTGGATCTTTTTTTCTTTGCAAGGCTTTAAATACAAAAGTGCCCTCCGAGCAGCAGCAACGTGCTCTGATTAGGCTTCATTATGCATGCATGGAAAAGCAAACAAACAAAAAAAATTAGCAACGCTTCTTCTTTTACACATCCCCCCCAGCCTGCGCTCTCTCGCTCTCTTTCTCCCTTTCTCCACTTTTTTCTCCCTTCGCTCGGCCCCCTTTCCCTGCCTCGCCACTTGCCATTGGCCCAGCCTGTTGTTGAAACCCTTTTTTTTTTTTTTTTTTTTTTTTTTTTTTTTTCTCTCTTTTTTTTTTTTTTTTTTTTCTTTTTTTTGTTTTTTTTTTTTTTTTTTTCCCTCCTTCTCTTTACGATGTGCTGGAGGGAGGGAAGGAGAGAGGGGGGCTGGAGGGCAGCTCACATTCAAAGCTTGAAAGGAAAGGCTTAAGGAGAGTGACAGCCCCCCGAGGAGCCCCTCCTCCCGTTAAGGCGGCGCAGCGGCCGGTCGAGAGGCACTCAGTGGCGGCGGCGCGGGCCGCGCTGCGGGACCGGCCGGGCGGTGGAGGAGAGCGGCGGGAGCGGCGGCCGCGGGGTGCTCGCAGCACCGCGCTGGGAGCGGACGGCGTGGCTCTCCGCGCTGTTGTTGCAGGCGTGTTGCTCTGACACTGGTCCTGCTCCTTACAAAAAGGGGGAGGGGGGGGGCGCGGGGGGAACCAAGTTCTCTAGCGCGGGTGACGCGTGTACCCAAACTTCCCAGTGATTCAAGTGAGGGCAGAGTCGCTACCTCAAAGGTAGGGAGGATCAGGGTCAAAATGGGACCGACTTTGTTCTTACTGAAATAGAGAGGTCCTGGTTTCAATGTGCTAGGACTCTTCGGGAGAGCAAAGCTAGCTCTACTAGTGGTGTACTGCGACTATGTAAGTACTCCTTTGCTATGCCTTCAGTATTGCAACTTTCCACTTGCTAAAGACCCCACTGATTTTGCAGTCATTCAGCTCAACTTACCGCCTGAAGTTTTTGTGCTTCGTTTTAATACGCTGACTTATGAGGGTGCTTGTTGGCAGAAATATAGTAAATCCCACTATAGTTCTTTGATACTTGATCTGCGAACAAGTAAAAAGTTTTGAAAAATATGTTAAGTGTTTTCATGGATCGCAAACTGCTTTGCTGAAGTCCTGTCTTCTTGTTACTTTCTGTTCGCTTTGCTTACTTATAAGGAAGTAGAAACAAAAATATTAAGGCACAAGGCGAGGAGCATAACAAAGTAAGTAGTGGTGCCTTTTTGTGTGCCCATTGCCTTTCGTTTCAGCGCTACCTTAATTCCAGAACAACATCGTCTGCAGCCACAAGGGGCATCGGTATCTGCTGCCTGTCAAAACTGGCGCTTTTTTCATCCTGAGACTATCAACTCCATCTGTCACAAAAATTGGGGCAAAATGTATTTTCCAGAAACTCGAGGATCTTGGAATTCCATGTGGTGTGCAATAATGTGTGTCTGAAAGTGCGTGGATTGTGGAATGGGGGTGTGGTGTGGCTGGGAGTCAGTATGATTGATAGGTTGAGATGCATTCGTAAGGACTTGCTCCATTGTCATCAGTTTTACAAGCTGCTTGTGTTTTTTCTTCAGTGTGGTGTTTCCTATTCTTGTGTAAAAGCTGTGGTTTTTAATCTGCAAAACCTACATTTAGAAACGCTGCCTCCATCCACCTAGTTTAGAGCTCTTTCTTTTAACTCTTGCTGAATAGTGGTATTAAAAATGCCAGATGCCATTCAGGCACGTTGCAGTAAACGCGCATTGCGACTTACACTGGGATCGTTCATGCGCTACTGTGTTGCCCTGTTCTCTGATCATAACACTGTTACTGGTGGAAATCAGAAAGTTTGGGGGGTCTCGGTTGGAGATGACATTGCAGGTGCTGTTCAAAGTTCTGCTGTGTTTGCCTCGTTCCTAGGGAAAATGGTCCACGGTGCCATTGGAGGGAAAGAGGGCCTGGGTGTTGCAGTGTTCTACACATAAGAGTCTGAAAGAGGGGCTTGCAATGAATCAGGAYCGTACCTTGGGGCCTCCTTAGCTTCCCCAGCATCGGAGAGAGGAGTGGCTATGTGTCCCAGAGGGGCTGCATTTTAGGGACAGCTGCGTGATGAGCTCTGCCCCCTCCCAGCTCCTGCCTTCATTTGCAAAATCCATCCAGCTCGGCTGTGCTTCGTTCCTGGAGCAGAAAGCAGGCTGTTTACTCTGTGAGGAAAGGCAGCAGCTGAACTTCGGGCCTCCCAGGAGGGGGAGTAGAGGAGCCTTCATTGCTGGCCTTGCATCCTTATGTGGCTGGGAAGAGGATGCAATGGTGCTGATTGAGCAGGAGGAGGATCAGTGCCTAGTCCCACTGGTCCTAGCAGACTTCCCTGGCTKGGGACTTCATTTTGTGTGCTGCTCTGAACAGCAGGGCATGGCATGAGGCATTGMATTACTGGTAGAATTTTTCACATACAGCTTTTAGTTAAATAAATGAATATATAGCAATAATAATAATGGAAATGTTGACCCTGAAGTTTGGAATTCTCTTCCGTATCATACAACTGACAAAAATTGTAACACCTTTTAGCCATATGATCATCTACATTCAGGATTACATATTGCCAATAAATTAACTTCTTAAAATGATTTAAAACGTTTGTCCTGTCTTTATTTAATGAGCGTTTGAATTCTGTCTATGTTTGTAAGTACTGTATTGGGTGAGGCTTTGAGGCTCAAGTGCCTGTTTGGGGGACACAAATATTTTCTTGTGTGTAACTTAACCTAGGGAAATAATGCTTTGGCCCCACTTTGATCCAAGTTTTCTAACAACCAGAATGATGTTGTCAAATTCAGCTTTTCAATTTTCAGACTAGCTATGAAAGCCACCAGTGGAAGGTGGCTCTTGCTCTGTTTCAAAAAGCACCAGATTGGACATGACTCAACACATTCCATGACTTGACTGTAGAATGAGATCTGCTAGCTTTCTGAATTCCCATATTTGCTAGGTTTTTGTAGACCACTGTTTCGTGTCTCAGCAATTAATTTGTTTCTTTATACCAGCTCTTCAAATTACTATATAGTAACTGTCCTCAAGTCATTTTGGCAACCAGAAAAGCCAGTATGTATGTGATTTACTGGAAAGACTCCTGGCCACCTTTTTGTCTCTTCCTCATGTCTTTTCCCCTTTTTAAATTTCACACCTTTTCCCAATGGATCTCCTTTCCAAATTGTATTTKCTTTAGCTCTTTCTTTGACCTATTTTACATTAAGAGTGTTTATAAAGTAAGAAAATGAGGTAGACACAAAAMCAGTTGACCTTAGAATTTAGCAGTTCACATTCAATTGTAATTGAAAATACCTGGCCAGTATATGTGGTTAATTAATYTCAAACTATTTTTGAGCACATTTCTTTTATTGGCTTATATTGATTTCTTTTTTCATTTTAGGAGATTTACAACTGCTACTGAAACCTTCTGACAGATGTACTGTTAATTAATTCACTCATGCTATTTCAGTGTGTGCATCTGGTAGTATCTTAAATATGTACTTGATAGGGATACCCAGTGAGAGAGCAATTTTTCTTTTTCAGYTGGGACTGAATTCCCTGGTAATAGTAGATTTCACCTGCCAGCAGAAGGCAGAAACTCTGCCAATAGTTCTCAGAACCTTGATGTTGTGGTGCATGGGGGTCGTGGTAGGCAGCAAAAGTCCTGCTTCATACACCAGGATTCATCCACAGGAATGGCCCGTAAAGGTGCCACTCAGGATAGCCTGTGCAGGTGACTGAATACCAACATGTGCATGCAGCATGSTTCTTGGATTCGATGCACCTTCAGAGACCCATAAATAATAATGTCTGCAGTCTAAAGTTACAAAAGAAAAAGGTTGTGACTTACCAGATTCCCGGCATAAAGTGGGGGTAGGGGGATGAATATAATATGTTCTCAAGTGGTATCTGTTTCCTTAGAGAAGAGAAAGTGAAGGCATCTAAATTYGGTTCTTTCTCCACATCTGGAATAGTTTATCTTTTTATTGTCTGTGCAGGACCATTTGGGATATTCATAAATTAGCCACCTAAACTAGATATAATTCTCTCCAAAATAGTATTTTTTTCTTTACTAGAATGTATATGACTTCCCAGTGTGAGCCTACCATCTCTTCTTGCTTTAGTCAGAAAGAAAAATAATGAACAGGGAGGATAGTAAGTAATTGTATTGACCAGCAGTTGCTCCATTGAGTTGAAGCTCATAGCTGCTGAGACTGTAGCTGTTCATAGCTGCAGAGCTGCTGTAACTAATCATGCTGTAGGATCTTAGACAGTGTTCTGTTGGCCATTCCTTTTTGAGGTTGTCTTTGCCAGTGCTAAGTCTTGTGAACATTGCAATAATATGGTCCTGCAAATGTGCTGTAGTGGTTTGCTGCATACATAGAATCATAGACTGGTTTGGGTCGGGAAGGGCACTTTAGAGATTATCTTTGATGACAACATAAAGGTGCCCTTGGTATTGCAAARTCGTAGCTCAGGTCCTACACTGGATGCGTGAATAGCTGATGAACTATAGGTCTGGTTACAGTTGGAAGAGCCACTTGGATTCAGAAATAGCACAGTTCATTGAGTGCAATGTAGAGGGTTCCTCTGGATTGCTGGTGATACTGCATTAACTGCAGAGTAGCTGTATATAGCAGTAACAATGCAATTGCAATCACAAGCTTTACATCTGGGTTAACACTCAGCACAGCTGAGGATCTAGGGCTTACGAAAAAGCGTCCCTTCTGGGGACTGCAAGGAAAGCAAAGCCATCAATCTGTCCTTGCAATTTCGCATTGAATTATCATCCCCTAATTAGATGCAAAATTGGGGTATATTTATAATCATTGCTGTGTGAAGTGCCGTGGATGGTACTGTGTATCAAGCCTTCCATTCTTTGTGGGTGCATTGTATGGAATATTTCTTTATAGGAGGTGTACTTGGTTTGTACAAAACATTTTTGGCTATCAGGTTGAAGAACAAGACTATCTAGACTGCACCTGGCTCCATATTCCCCCTTATCCCCCTATGCCATGGAAACTCAAATGACAAGATTTCGACTGGATTTCCTCACCTGCACTKCAGGCCCCATCACATACCGAGCTATGCCAACACCTGCCCATGACAAGGGGAGTTAGAACTAGAGATGGCCTTTTCAAGGTTTTTTGCTACCCAAACCATTTTATGATAGGCTGTGATTTAATTCMAAACACCCTGCAATAAACAGAGACATTTTCAATTGTGTCTTCAAGAGGTTGCTCAAAGMRTCATCCAACCTGACCTTGACTGTTTTCAGGGATGGGGCATCCACCACTTCTCTGATCAACCACTTCCATTATTTTATCACCCCCATTATAACAAATTTCTYCCTTATATCTAGTCTAAATCTACCCTATTTTAGTTCAAAACTGTTACCCTCGTCCTACTGCTACAGGCCCCACTAAAAGATCTGTCCCCATCTTTCTTGCAAACCACTTTTAGGTACTGGAAGACCTCAATGAGGTTTCCTTGAAGTCTTTGCTTCTGCAGCCTGAACAGTCCCAACTGTTTCATGGGTGTGCTCCATTCCCCTGATCATTTTTGTAGCTTCCCTCTGGTCCTGCTCCATTAGGTCTATGTCTCTCATCTGTGCTGAGGGCCCCAGAGCTACACATAGCACTGCAGATGGTGTGCAAATGCACATTGATGGAATCACAGAATATTCTGAGCTGAGAGGGACCCACAAGGGTCCAACTTTTAAGTGGATGGCCCATAGAGGGATTGAACCCACTACCTTGGTGCTGTTAGCACTAAGGAGTTGGTTCATATCCACCCTGCCATCCATCAGTACCCAGAAATTCTTAGCTGCCCTGTGTCTGTCCATCCCCAGCCTGTGTTGATACCGAGGGTTACCCTGACCCAGGTGCAGCACCTTGCACTTGGTTTTGTCTAACTACAGGCCTGCTTCTCAATCTTGTCCAGGTCCCTCTGGATGGCGTGCTATCAACCACAACTCTCAGCTTGGTGTCAGCTGCAAACTGTTTGAGAGTGCTCTTGATCYCTTTTTCTGTGTTACTGATGAAGATATTAAATAGTCCTGGTACTAGTATGGACYGCTGGGGGTACTACTTGACCCTGATCTCCCTTCAGACACTGAGTCATTGACCACTACCCTCTGGATGCAGCCTTCCAGCCAGCTCCTTATCCACCAAATAGACCATCCATCAAATCTTCTCTCCCCAGGTTAGAGAGAAGAATGTGGGGGRCCATGACAAAGGTCTTACAGAACTCCATATAGATGCATCTCTAGTCCTTCCCTTGTCCACTGATGGAGTCACTCCATCATAAAAGGCCACTGGGTTTCTCAGGCAGGACTTGCCCTTGGTGCAGCTGTGCTGGTTGTCTTGAGTCACCTTTCTCTTCTCCATGTCCCAGCATCTAGGAGGAACTGTCCTATGATCTTCCCAGGCATAGAGTGGGGGTTGGCAGGTTGGYAGTTTCCAGGGTCTTTTCTACCATTTTAAAAGATGGGTACAATGTTTCCCCTTTTCCAGTCACCTGGGATTTCACCTGGTATCGTTTTTCACATGTCAAGGAGAGTGTATTGTCAACTCGATCAACAAATTCCCTGAAGAGTTTGGAATGCATTTCTTCAGGTCCCGTGGACGTATGTGTGTTCAGGTTCTTCTCTTACTGTGGGAGGGACTTTGCTTCCCGTTGACGTTGTCCACTCAAGGGGCTACAAAARTTTGCCTGAAATAGGTTTTTAATCCAGTGTCTCCTTTTATTTTTTTTTTTCAAGATGGCTTTTACATTTATAATATTTACTTTAAAATAGAGTAGCATCCTTGAAAAGTTGAGGTTTGTTATTTATGTATGAAACAGTAAGTATCATTGAGAGATTTACCCAGTGCATCCAGTAAAGTAAACATGGAAGTATTGCACAATACTTTGTTGGACTTCTCCTTTTTTGAACTCTGTTCCAATCTAAACTACAAACTAGACCACACATGCTGTTAAAACAAATCTAAGAACACAGTAAGACATCAACCCTTTTTTGGTCCTGAGAAAGGCAAAAGTAATGGTGAAGCCAGCCRATTTCTGGTCACCTGTTAAGCCAATTTGAGACAGGTTTTAAATAACCATGTTCTCCAAAGGTAAATATGAACCATACACACTGTCAATATGTGTGACAGGATAGTTGGGTCTTCCCCTTCATCCTCCCTGTCCCACACAAAATTTCTTCCTTTGTGGTTGTCTACAGCAGGCAAAGTGGTTTGTCCTAAGATAAGAACATGAGATGAGAGTTGTGCTAAATGAGAACACTAGGCAGGAATTGCAGGAGGAACTGTCTGGATGCTTACATAATTAATGCATTCCAGAGATGGAGAAGCTGTGGTGATCAAGGTTGACTTGGTTCATATCAGACTGCAAAAGGGTATGAAATGCTGCTGGAGTCAGGCAAAATGGTCTTCCAAGGTTGCAGTCAGCTTCTGGGTGGATTCCCATGCCAGCAGGGTCAGCTGCATTGTACATCCTGCCCAAGGACAGGAGAACCTTGGGAAGGGTGAGTAAAAGATCTAGCTACATGTGGAGATAAAATTCTGAAGTAACTACAGTGGTGCACATTCTGTAAAGTCAAAGACTATAAACCTGTGCATTTCTAGCTGAGCCTCCTTATGTTATTACCCTGAAAACATGTTAATATTACACATTTAATTCACTATGCTTAGATACTGTATTAGCAACAAATCTAATCATAATCATCCACATCCAGTTTCATATTTCTCATGCCTGACCAAAAGCCTACTACTCTGCCTTGTCAAACCAATTTCAACCATCAYAGTATTATGGGAGTTCTTTGTTGGACATGTCAACATACATACACACACACAAGCAGTTAYGTTTTCTGTTTGGTGGATTGTTTTGGTTTGTTGGCCCTCTATTTTCCAGTATTTTCAAATGTTTACAATTACATATTCCCAGAAGCAACTAACAGATT
Source organism: Malurus melanocephalus (assembly GCF_030028575.1). NCBI lineage: Eukaryota > Metazoa > Chordata > Aves > Passeriformes > Maluridae > Malurus > Malurus melanocephalus. Next base: position 783,567 of record NW_026623349.1, on the reverse strand, counting down.
TGTTCATTTTCTGGGTATGCTTCTTTGAAATATGTATAATACAAGGTTTCAGGAAGTCTGAAACTGAGTTTTTCTGCGTGAGTACCATGAATAAATGAGTMATTTCATGGGACAAAAAATAAGACGGACAAAAAAAAAAGTAGTGGTTTCATTTTTTTTGTAATTTCAGATTGCACCAACACGAATATAACCTCTACTCTGAAAGGATACTACCTAATTTGACTCCTTCTACTCCCAAATTAAATTTCGGTATTAGAATTTGAAGATGGCTGGAGTGCAACATGCCATTCGGAAACATATCTTCAGTCTATTCTATTTAGTATCTATCTGTTCAGTATACTGTGAGTTTTGCCTGTTGCATGTCTACACACAAAAGTAGTGTAGACTGTGATTAAAATAGGACTGTCTTTCAAAACATTTTGATTAAAGCAATAAAAATCTAATTCAATATAGATTGGGAGTTAGTAAACTCATTTTGTTTGTTTTCCAGTAGGTCTCTTTAGGCACAGCTGACTTCATATTATCAAGACATGGTGGTGTCTTTATTGAGTTGACCTGCTATGAAAGAGTGTCAGACTTGTTTATTACACCTTCTTAGAAGGGTTTCATTCTTTCATTCTACTGAAACAAAATATATTTAGACTAAATAGTGTGCTAAACATGAAGTAGGCATGCAAATATTTCAGAGTCCTGACCCAGATTACCAATTCAAATAAATCAGTGTTATTCAATAAATAAACTAAGTGTGCTCAGGCTTTGATTTAACAAGGTCTTTTAAAAGGCAGTTGTAGTTAATCAGTGGAAATTTTGGTATAGTCAGCGGGCTAAACTCCCTTAGCTAAACTCCCTTTGTTCATTTGCTTGAATTATCAGAGGAGAAGAATGAATTAAGGTGGATTTCTATGTGGAGGGAAATAGCATAGATAATTATCAGATTTTATTACAGGAAGAGCAGCTATATTCATGCAGGTACATGTACCTTTCTTCCTACACTTCACCTAAAATTAAAAGATGTCAAAGCAGTTAGTAGAGTTATGTTCCATACATCTACCACACCCTTAGCTGTGGTGTCTGAATACTGGGATGAAAGAAGAATGTCTTTGTGTCTTAAAAGTTTAATTTGCAAAAGTGGTGAATGATTCAATTACTTCCTTATTAGAGTCACAGTCTAAAAAAGTTCCAGACAGCCCGATTTTCAGAAGATGCTAAGCAAATAATCTTTGAAAACCAGATCTTCTAATTTGACATTCAAACAAGAGTCATTCGCAGTCATGGATAGCTTTGAAAATATATCTTATTTCAGCAGCTAGCAAAAATTAAGGGCCTCAGATAAGATAGAGAAATACATAAGTCATAAACTTATTATTGTGCCAGTAACAATCATTAAAGTGTCAAGTTGGGAGAGGTTGACATCAGATGGTGAAATAACAACATCACATAATAACTATGGTTTTCTTTTCAGGTGAATTATTGTGTTCATTTTTTTTGATATATCAAAATACACTGAGCCATCAGCTGTTTGCAATTGTGTTGCAAATGAGYATTTTGTTCTTCTTACAAGTAGCATCATTCTGTGTGTGCTTTGAAGGTGAGCTCTTTGTGCTTGCCTGAAGCAACTGGTCTTTTCAGAGTTCTGCAAGAGAGAYGGATCAGATTTAGGGTGACTGTAAAGATGAGACTAAAGCTGTTACTTTGGGGAGAATGGTTAGCAACAATGCTGGTCTCTAGATTTCCCAGACTCTGGAGACTAAGTTGTGTGCTGGCATCATGCTGTTTTCTGGAGCCAGACCAAATATCCATGGTTGGATAGCCCAAACATGTCCAGAGGCTTGCTGATATTACACAGAGATGGAAAAGAAATTTTGGATCATTCTCCATTACTATTGCAAGATTATGCAATCAGTGTGAGATTAGTCATGTTAATTTTTCCAGTAGTATATTTTGGATTATTTTTAAATGTCTTAAGTAATAAGTTAAGAGGTTTCTACTACTTTCCTTGAAAAGATTTCTTTGCTTGGAAACATCTCTTATATCTGATATAAATACACGACTTTTAGATATGATTATTCTATTGCATTTTTCCACCCAGGCATCTTTCTAAAAATATTAATTCCCATGACACTCAGAAAATTAATTACTAGGGTAATGATTGGCATGATAACCCTGCCAATTCAGTTCATTAAACTGTAAGTGGAACATCTCTTTGTGTAGCATTGTCTAGTCACTCATCTAATGTGCGAATTCAGATGTTACATTGAGCTGAAGCAAACTAGGGTTAGGATTTAGGATAATGACCAAGATTCAAATATTCTTGTAAAATCAAGTTAAAAACATTTAAATTTGCCTCATTCTGTTCTAACATCAGATTTGTACATTCAACCCACAAATCTGTTTAGTATSTATTTCTTTCATTTCTTCACATCCTCAACCCTGTTCTGGATATCCTATTTTACGAGATGTTATGCAGAAAACTTAGAAACAGTGAAAAAATTCTCTCTAAATTCAGATTCATGTCTTAGGAAAAAAAATAGCCTTACAAGTTTTTACCTTATCTTTGCCTTCTACGTTTGATATTTGCTTCTGTCATTTAGTTGAAAAAAAGAGAGAAAATTCCCCATTATCTGCTTACCTCCTTCTTAAGGTCCAAGCTGGATTTCTTTCACCAAAAGTCTGAGTTAAGTTTATGGAAAACTCGCTTTTGTTACACTTACTTCATACCAGTGGGAAGATGCTATAGATGTTCTGTAGAGGTTTTGCAATACACCCATGTTACTTCTTTGGGGATTGCAAAACTAGTCCTGCTCTAATACTTATTATAATACCTTGTTTAAGGGATATCTGTATTTCACAGTTGGCTGTAACCTAAATTTAACCTAACATATGTAACTGTGTTAGACACTGGTATTTTGGACAAAAAAATGGAATCATTAACAGTGGGATCATTTTGTCAAAAAAGTGGGATCACTCTTTTTGGTTTATGAATTCCAACATTTTGTTTATCCTCAAATGGAGTGAATTCTCATACACTGAAAAGTTTAGCAGTTTGTGTTCTGATGTGAATCATTTGATGTTTACTGCAAGATAGTGAATTTTGTCAAGGGTAGATCTAAGGATCATATATCCATGTGGCTAGAACAAGTGTCCTTTAAATATTTTAACCTTTCTTTGTTCCACTGAGGAATGGTTGTCTTTTTGTGATAACATCTTAATACTTATTTTCCCTAGGCCCACATTTTTCCCCTGCCATTTTTCCTACTCAGGCCCTTTCTTTTCTCCTTTTATTTTTCAGATCCTGCTCACATTTAGGAAAAAAACGCAGAAAAAAGGTTCTCTACTGCCTCCAGCTGCCTTTTACCAACTTTCTTAATTGAATTTCCCTTCACAAAAATATTTATCAAAGGTAAAGCATTGTACAAGCTCATGCCTAAATGTGGCTTTGTGAGACATTTTCAGGATCATTTTTGTGACCATCCTGAAACGTTTCTGTGCAATTGGGAATGTTCCAGAAACCAGAAGTTACAACCAGGTGGAAAATTGCAGCCTGAATGACACACTACAAATGTTCAAGGCTCAGAGCAGATAGCTCACAGAAAGCCATTTGAATGAATCCACATGAAGTGTTTACTGAATTATTAAAGAACATGGCAAAATATAAGTTTGCTTGCACATCATTTGAGAACAGAAAACGGGTCAAAAACAGTCAAACAAGAAGCTTGTTGTGAACAGTTCAGGCAGTATTAGGCTTCTTTTAGGTGGAATGTGACCCTTCTAACCCTGAAGTGTGTGTTAGACCTTTGATGTTCAAGGGGATTCCGAATTAGGCAGACATTGTTCATCCAGCTGAGACAGTAGCATGTGAGTGCCTGGTGCAAACTCTCCCTTCAGTCAAATCAGGCCCAGTTTATAACCAGCCTTGAAACAGCCAAGATACAGTACAATATTTTGAAGAAGTGGGCAAGAGTTTACCAGACATCTTTTCCTGGTAAAAGAAAGGAAAAAAGAAAATTTTGGAGGTAAAAGGAAAGAAAATCGAGGAGAAATGGTAGATGTAACAGGGAAGAGAAATGACACATTTCTCCTCCCTTCTTCCTTATCTTTTGAGCACATAATTAGCATATATATTGGACTATCATTGTCATGTTGTCATTATTGTGTTTGCTTTCATTGTGCTAGATCACTTAGCAATGAATGAAACACTTTTGGGTTTTTGCGTATATTGAGTTGACAACTCAGCAAAAGAGAACAAGAGGGACTTTTTTCAGAAAACATGAATGTTGTAGGGAAAATATTCTRATCACAGGTAAAAAGCATCAAAATTTTTCTCCACTTTGGCCTTTTGGATTCAGTGTAATCCCAGTAAYATTCATGCGTGCAGGGTGTCTCTGGATATGAGAATTTTCACACACAGTCACAGCTATGYAATAGATAAATTAATGTTCTCTGACAGCACATTAAAAGGCACAGGAAGAATACAAGTTACATTTCCTCTGAAATAGGTCAGCATTTATCATCATTGTGGATGGAAATCACTCCTGTACAAATAGACAGAAAAGAAGTCCTGTGTATCCATTTCCTGGAACTACAACTGAAGTGCTTAAAACTAGGCAGATGTAAGGTTGAAGGGGAGTTTAAATAGTCCATCTGTGTCCAGAAAGATTTCAATGGAGGAATCAGGTCTTTGTCCCTAAGAAAATCTGATGGAGATGGGTTTTGTTCTTGAACTTGCCCTGGAAGATGTAAGAAGGGGAAAACTCTTGTCCACATTGGCAAAGTGGTGAAAATTCAGTTGCAGCTGTGTTATAGCTGTTAAATCATAGGAATAATTTTCATCAGTAAGCATTGTCCTGCAGTTTGGGTCAATATTTCCCCAGCAATGTAGAGCTGTAAGTTACATCTCTGCAAGCTTTCTCCCTGTAGCAGTGGATTATTTTCATCTGCCATAGATTTTTTTAAACCAGAACACATTAAACAGAACTAAATTCAAGACAACAAAATTATTAAAACTACTTTGTATTTAACACAAATAAAAATGTGTCTTTTTAGGGGTATTTTTGAGGGGTATTTTTTCCCCTCAAAAAATCGAACTATTGAAAKGCAGGGTTTTTTAGGAGGACACAGCCTTCTCTTCAATTCAGTTTAAGAGGTAGTGTACAAGGTCATTCATTTAGAAATAGGATAATTTCCTGTACTTCACTAAGTCTTGTTTTGTAAAGGTAGAAAAACAGAAATATCAGAAAGCCTTCTATGATATATAATGAATACTGTGTTTTCTGAACCATCGAGTTCTCTCAGTGCCCTTTCCTTGCTCTCAACCCTAAGTAMTCTATTAGCCACCACTACTCTTATCAGATGGCTTATCTTTGGAATGAGCTAGTCCTGTTCCAGGAACAAATTCTTGTGCTGTAAAAGGTCAAGTGAAATAAGGTTTTGGTGACCAAATTTTAATCTTTCTTCAYTGTAGATCATCAGAAAATATACTGATTTTCATTGGTGAGAATGTTTAATTGGACCCCAGGTCTCCAGTGATTGCTTTGTAGTGTTATAAATCACCTGTGATCTACTTTTGAGGTCACAGAGACATCTCCATGTGTTTGGTTCTGTTCTGTTTGCCTCTAACTTTGGCTTTGTATAATTATAACAGAATAACATGCTTTGGGCATCTTTCACTTTTTGTCCCATAAGAGGCTAATAAACCGTTAGGGCTGTTTTATAACATGGTGAGTGCTATTTTGCAGTGTTTCATTAGCCACAAATCCACAACTCACCTTCAGGAATTCCAGATGACAGACTGAAGGTATTTTTGCAGCTGTTCTATGGGACCTCATGAAAGTCTTGTTCCCTTTAAAGAAAAAGAAAAAAAAAAAAAACCTGACCTTTTTTATAAATCAGTCCTTTTGACAGGCTTCTATAAAGCAAGAAGACTCATCTCTGCTAAATCTGAGTACTGACCATTTTATCTGTATGCCTGTGGATAGCTCAAATATCATCTCCCTTGTAAAATATTTTTTCTGTAGGATTGAATGAAGTGAACTCCTTCAAATAGAATATAATATGCTTCAAAATGCTTTGAATGGCTGTTCACTTAATAAAACGTTGCCTAAAGCAATGCTATCTTCTGACTATTATATGGTGTTTCATGAGTTGACTTTTAAATTGAATTCCCTGCCATCTTTATGTACCAGAGAACATATTGAAAAAATCAGGCTACAAATAGTGACTGTTTTCTAAAGGTCAAAGAAATTGTAAGGGAAAAAAAAAAAARGAAAGACTTTTCAGAAAAGAAATATTCAGGAAGCCTTGAATATTTATATACTGATATCATCTTTAGACCTCCAGGGTGTTTCAGAATACAGACAGCTACAGTTTTTAATAAAAATGTTTTCCAAACTGAATTTCATTTCTCTTTTCAGATATATATATAAAAAGATCAGTTTCCCAGCTCATACTTCTTTGTTTGAGTTTTAACAGTTAATGTTTGGTCCTTTTCCAAAACAATTTTCTGTCCATTTTAAAAGTGCTAAGGCTTGGAATATGGAACTGCCAAGAACTGTTTGGTGAAGCATATGCTAAAGACTTGCCAGCAAGGTAGTGGCAGGGGATAGATGGTTCGTTTGAAATGACCTCTGTTTGCGTGACAATATTTTAGTATGTACTAGCTGGTGAGATAATGCATGTTCTATATTGCTATTTTAAAAGTGCACTTGCACTGGCTTTACTCAGWATTCAGTCAGTGTGCAGATGGCTGTGTTCATCTGCTCTGAATACTCTTTTGACAGTCCTCAATTTTTCAACGTTACCGGGATGCTCCAGCACCTACTGTTAGATACCATCTACCTGTTTAAGTGGTGGTCCTACTCAGCCTCAGTTCGTGCACTAWATCTTTGTAGCGTATTTCCTACAGCTGAGACAAAAGAGGAACTGCTTCTGCTTGCCATCTGGGGAGAATTTAAACATCATTGACAAGAAATATTTCCAAAAACATAATTAATGGACTTGGACAGTCATCCAAAGGTGGGAGGAATGCAATGGCAAATGACATCTTTCTCTAAAGAGTACAAAGGCCAGGTGTAAGGTGAGGGAGCAAAGAATATGAAGTCCTTGAATAATATGCAATGCAGACAGATGCAGGTATATCCCTGTCTTGGCCTTTAGTAACCTGCTAAGAATTGGGCAGCGATGTGGCGAGAGAGTGTGAGGCAAGACAGCGACAAAGTGGTAATGAACACTTTGCAGCAATATCCTCATAGGCAATCTGCTCAATTTGGGTCAGCTCTCTTCTCGTGGGTAGTGAGAAGCTGGATTTGCAAATGGAATCTGCCATGCATTCTGCATTGCCACTGGAGAGTTGCTCCTGGGCTCACATGAGTGGGCTGTGGACAGTGGCTTGGTAGCTGTCACAGGAACTGTCTGCACAGTTGAACACTTGTTCAACACAGCCAAAGGTGTATGGTAACCACCGTGTAGGCGCAGTGGCCATYGTCACAGATTTCATCTGTGTTGGACACAATGGCAGCCAAAATGACATGGATGGTAAGATGTCGTAACTTGTGAAAGATTTATGAGTTTGAATCCTGTCCCACACTGTCAGTTGTGTCTGTCTTCTACATTGTCCATAATGATGGCCAGGAAAGACTCCAGATACTGTGTAGGCCCGTAGCAGGACCCAGGGGTATTGAATACACACTGATTCCTTAGGGCTGGGTAGAGGGGCAGAAGAGATGTTTGCCTTGTGTCTGTAGTTACTTAAATGTCTTTCCATCTGGTAGTGAGAGCAAGACAGCTGCTAAATGTGGCTTACTTAGACAAGCTCCATGTGAACCACATGTGGACACACCAMAGCCCCAGCAGAAAGACGGCTGTGTGGCTTCAAGGAGCAGCAGTTTGTATATGAGGAAAAGGAGAGAGCTTCATCTGCAAGCACTTAAAATGTAAGCTTTGGGGGCTCTGCACTTTGTGCAGTTAACAAGGAGTATGGGTCAATGGAATTCTACTTCCAGAACTTCAGGCTTTGCGTGCACCTGCACAGGTGTATAAAAATATTAAGGTATTTTGGGTAGCTCCCAAAAGTGGAACTGGGAACAGTGGAAGAAAATTGAGAAAGAAAAGACATTGTCACCTTGGAGGAAATCACTAGCGAATGAGAGAAGCTTTGCTATGTCTGTGTTTCAATCCTAGACTAGGCAAAACCAGAGAATATGTGGCAGGGAGAGAGGTTTAATTTCAAAAAGGTGATCTATCAGTTGCCTGTTTGCATTTTGGCCAAAAAGGATRGGACTGGAGATATTTTTTACACACTGGGTCATCTTTTTCTTGGCATTTATTGAACTTGGGTTTGAAAGAAGCAGTAGAAAAGAAATATCTAATTTATCAAAGACAGTCRATGCAACAAATTAACCTTGAAAGAAGAATGTTCTCTCTGCCTTGAAGCAAATGGGGTGTGGAGGAATGTGCACGAAGGATTCCTTGCTGGGTTCTTCAGCCTGATGGCAAGAAAACAAAGCAGTGAAAAAAATGCTGCACCCTCTCATTTGTCCTTCTGAACAAAGAAGTGGTGTAAACAAAGGAGACATCATGCTAGTGGAAATCCTTAGGTGCTGCTGATTTAGGTTCTCATGAAGTGGGGCTTCATTGTAGCATTCCAGATCCGTGCACAGACTTGGCAGGTAAAATCCCAGTATAATTTGTTCCTCCTGAAAACAAATTAATGAATGCAGTAAAATTTAATGTTCTCTCAGAGATGRCATGAGATGAGGGAGAGAGGAAGAAGTGAAGGAGAGGGAGGAGCATGGTTGTTCTAGCTARCACCTGTATCCGGTCCAACTTGTCAGTTTTCACTTCCCCCCCACCCCCGGCTTTAGAGTTCCTTAGTCACCTTTTATTCCTCCCCAGTCACTCCAAGATCCAAGACAACGTCCATACTCTCTGCAACGTGTGCCACTATCACTTTCCCATTGTATTTGTGTTCAACCTACTCATTAAAGAATAAATGTACCATACATTCCATGTCAATGTCTTAATTTGTGGCTCTTGCTCTTTTTCTTTCACAGTTTCTTTTTCAGTATAATTTATGGTGACAAATTATAATTTATGGGATGGGAAAAAAATGACAAGCCATAGTATAAAGCTGCAATTAAATAGATACAGATCACTCTCTAGGCAGAATTGAAGCTGGTGTTCTGCCTAGCATTTATCTCCTATTCTGTATTTCATAAGCAGATGTGTTACCTACACCTGAATTTTCTGTATGTTTCCCATTATACAGCCCTTTCTTATGATTGGTGCTAAATTTGCCAAATTGCACTCTTCAAGGCTGAAAGCTTTTCATTCTGGGTATCAGCTTCAAGTTGAATTTAAAGTGTCTTTAGAGTAAATGAAATATGCTATTTATGTTTAAGTCATTTTCATGTGACTCATCCATTCTACAATTTCAAGCAAGACTTTAAAGAAGAGGTCATGTTGCTCTTATGACAGAATATGTCCTTTTTCACATGTTTTATGGGGGACTTTTGTTAATTGGTTGATGGATTTTTTTACTTGGTTCTTTGGTCTTGGGTTTTTTTTTTGTTTTGTTTTTTTGTTTGTTTGTTTGTTTGTTTGTTTGTTTGTTTGTTTTTTAAGTAATTCAGCAGAAACTTAAGAATTAAGCAGACATTTTTACCACAGATCAATTCTTTGCTGACTACAGCCCACAGGATACCAGCAGGAACTGGGTACAATTGTTCCCCCCCCNCCCCCCTCAATTTGTGCTTTTGGGGTTTTGTTTGACTCTTTTGAGTAGGGAGTTCCATTGAAAGAAGAGCTAGTTTATTGTTTAAGGCAGATGACATCTTCTCTACCACMGGATTGTTTCTCTACATCTTCTGCTGGACCTCCATTAGAGACAGTGTATTCTTGTACAGCCATTAGCTTAGTGCATGATTTTCTGACCATTCAAGGAACATATCTGCAGACAGATTTTCAGATTGGCTGAGAGGAATCAGTGTGCAGTCAGTTTCTAGGTATGCCCAAAAAATCAAACACCAGACACTTGTTTTGGATAAGTCTGCTGTTCTTTTTTTCAGTACTTKATACTCCCAGGTTGTGGTGTGGGAACAGATGGCACTGAGCCTGCCAGTGGTCTAGCAAAGGCATGGTAAGAACATCCCTAAAGCAGCCAAGAGGGATGAGGTCTTGTGCATCCAGTGCAGAAGTTTAGGTACATTGCACCAAATAAACTGTGGGTGCACCTGAGAAATGGGAATGCCAAAAACAACGAGAAGCCATCTTCTTATTGAGTGGAGCACAGCTTGGCTGGGTAAGAGGGAGATTTATGTCGCTATGTGTTGCTTTATATTAATTGAACAAATGGCATCAAAATTGGGAGCTATTGCAGCTTCTCATTCCTGATTCTTGAAAGCTTGCTTTTACAGCGTGAGCAATCTTTTGACACASGTGTTTAAGAATGTATATGTATACTTTCATTAGCATGTTTGAGATTTGCAGTTTCTGCCATGTATGTTATATAAAAACTCTTCTAAAATACCTTGAAACATTAAAAAATATTTTCAGGAGCCTGTTTCTTGTGTCTTTTGGCCCATTAAGCTAAGTGCTTTGATGACACAAGAAAGAGAAAAGTTAAAGCTAGGACTTTTAGAACATATCTAAAATAATTTAGAAACACTTACATGAATTTTAAAAAATCATTGTTTTAAGGCCCTGTGTCTCAGACTTTCTATATTACCCTGAGTTGTTCTGCTGGAAACCTGCTAAGGTTCTACCTGTTTCTTTCACTAGGACAGTACACACATATGGCTTTAAAACCAGGCAATTTCATAATTTTCAGAATTCATCTTGCCTCTCCTGGACCTCATGCAGGTATAATTTCTGAGGAAATTCCATTTCTTTGGTGAGGGGAGGGAGGAAATACTTCCATGACAGGTTGGCTTTAAAATATAAATGGTGCTGTTTGAAGCAGTTTAAGAGCCAGAAATGCCAGACTGAGTCGGGGAGACTGATTAATGGGCAGGTGATGCAATCGTAGCTGTGATAAATTGCTTGGATATTTCTTTATCAAATGCCTTGCAGTACAATATGTCACACACTTATCACATCCATGCACATTGCCTACATGCACACAGGCACATGTCTGGGGGCAGAYCTGTGGCAGGCATAAATTGACTGAGCTCCTCTGAAGTCCCTTAAAGTTCTGGACCTTTGCCATTTTGTACCAGTCGAGGACTTGGCCCTTTTGCCTCCATGTATGTTCACTAAGCTGCAGACCAAACTCATGATTATTAGTCTTAGTAAGTGTTGCAAGTTTCTGGCTCTTATTTGCTAAATGAAAAAAACAAATGTTCCAACATGAAACTGGGCTTAGATCCCAGTTTTCAGTCATACAGTCTATTAAAGCATGAAGGCTGTTGCACACATCACCTGAGCAGCATAAATCAAATAGTAATAGAGCTGTTGTTTTCCTAAAGAACTCAGGGAAGGACTTAATTGCATTCACATCTCTTACTGCATCTAGCCCRATGTCCTGTGTCAGTTGCATTTAGATTGAGAAATCCTTACCAGGGATACAATGCACACAATGGTTACAGTCACTGATGTAATACTGGCGCCAGTAAGCTTTATTTTATTTAAAAAAATACTACTTTCCATGTACTTCAAAATAGTATAGACATAAAATATTTTTTAAAAAAACAGAAGCTCTGTCTGTGTAATTTGATGCTGAGCCTTAGCAAAACAGGCAAAGTTCCAAATATTTTCCCCTGCTCAAGTGGTTTAAAATATGTTTCCAAGGGTGATTTGGCTGGAGAGGCGACCACTGGGGAATTACAAGCTGAAAAGTTTTATTTTTTTGTGAAGATCTATATTTCTGTGAAGAAACCGCACTGCTTTTAGAGCTGGCCAGGAGCCAGAAGTAAGGTATGCTCAAAAAGCATCCACTTTAGTGAACTCTCTCATTAATGAAGCTGAAAGCAAAAAAACATTTTTTTCTTAAAACTTAAAAGAAAGACASTGAGATAAGTCCATTGCAAACAAAATAGCTCAACAAGAATATAAAGCCCCTATCCTCTGGAGACTCCTGCCCACTTTTCCCCTGCCTTGCTTCCCACTCACACCAAATTTTTGCACCACTAACATGAAGAAGGTCATTCTTGCACAGGCTTTTGCCAGATTGGGGCCTCCCTTTGTACTTACACAGTGTTTCATGTATCCAGTAGGAAGTCAGATCAACTAGAGTCATAAGTAATGAACAATTGTGCATTGCCAAGGGAAGTTTAATTTAAGAGCCTGTTATAGCCAAATATTACTTCTGGCAGAAAGAATGTTTACAACRTTGTTGTTGGGACAAATTACAACTATTCTTCTTTCCTTTGGGGCCTGATGCATGCACCCCTGTAAGGCAGAGAATATTGTCACAGTTTTCTAGAGCAGGGTCCCCCTTTCTGCCTTTGTGCAGGTGTGTAACAACCATCTGACACTTTGGAGGACTTGGCCCATGGGAAGCCTCTGAGGATCCCATGTGGAAGGCACCTGAGCTATCTTCTCTAGGTAGCACCTACCCAATTTGTTTCAGTGTATGGGCTAAGGCCTTGGCAGAACCAGGCACATTAATCCTTTCTGTGTGCTATGGCTCCTTCTCTGTAAGCATCACCTACCTTCCCTAGCTGAACATGCTTTCCTAATATGCCAAAAAATCTAGACTGCAGC
>NW_026623349.1:762584-770841 GCF_030028575.1 Malurus melanocephalus | reverse complement strand
AGAAAAAGAAACTGGAGCAGCTCTTGCATCCAGTATGTGCCTAAGGGAATTTTGGCTTGGAGCATGTGTTGATTTCTGACTGTCAGCTTCAAGGAAAACATCTCTGGTCATTATTGGTCAGAAATATTCCCACCATTGTGGTCATATATTTCACAATAGCCTGGTGGTTAAAGAGATTGCCCAGAAGCTGGGAGACTGAAACATGCACTTTCTTGTTGGCTGGTTCTCTGGCCTCATTAATCTGACATTCCTCTCTGCGTGATTGTGGAGCTTCAACAGGGAAAGTGGGAATGACCTCTCCAGAGACACTTCTCCATTTACTGCCCTCCTAATCGTATTTCAGGAAATAGCTACTTGGTGTGGCATGCCCCCCTACAGTGAAGACCAAGAGTGGATGAGAGSAAATCTAGTTAATCCTGACCAACATAGCATTTAAGGTAATTCCATGACTGACTTCAGGAGGACTTGTGTCCAGCTCTCCCAGGAGAGCAGCTCCAACAGTCTTGATGTCTGTGTTGTGGAGTTATCAGTACTTAGAATGGATTCATACCTTCAAAAACCAACAGAAACCCTACTCCAGACTTGCCATTACTGCAGTTTTAGTGTTCAGTTAACAATGAGTTATTGCATGATAAAAAAAGGTAGGGATTATTATAGAGACTCTTGGCCTCAGGGAAATGGCATATGCAACTATTGCTGTACTTTGATCATAATGCCCTAGGGGTATGCACACCAACTTCTGATTATATTTTACAACTTTCTGTGCTCTTTTTCTGTGCCTAATTCCTTTATGAAAAAAAAAAAAGACCAGAAATGTTTTTAGCTGTCCAGGGAACAGGCATGGTGCCACAATACAGATCGGAGAATGTTTTGCCAAAGTTATCCATTCTTGTAGCACACATCCTTGTAGTCCACAAAGAAAATCTGAGGTTCATAATTTGATCAAACATGAATGATTTTTCATGTGAAATAATTTTATTTTGATTGTCCTGAATTAGCTTATTGAACAACTGCTTAACTCTATATTTTCAATGCAGTGTAGTTTAGTGCTCTTCTATCTCTCWTCTTTCATTAAATTTTAAAATTTGTCCCAAATAATATCTGAGAACTGTCCTAACTGAGGCTGTGTGGAGAAAAAAAAAAACAGCACAATAGTAAGAACTAGACAAAAACATCTTAAAAGGTTACATATGCAMATATTTCCAGGGCATTTAAACATGGCAGTGTTCTGAAGACTGACCCTTGGCAGTGTAATCTCAGTAAGATCTAGGGATAAAGGAAGTATTTTCTCTGGAGAGCCATTGAATGAACTCCTCAGTTTTACACAGCTACTACAATGAGTCCCTTACTCCTCCTCTGTGCCACCAGTGTCCTACTCACACAGAGAGACCCTGACCTGAACACCAACATATGTGTGAGATAGCACAAGCCAAATTTCTGCAATGGCATAAACAAAGCTCACTTGCTGGAAATATCTCTCCACTTAAATAATATCAGAAAAAGTTGTTCTAAATTGTGTGAAGAATTAGACAGTAGAATGCAAAGGTTCCTCCACACCAYTGCTAAGCACATTGTAATAATGAGAGTGAGCATGTCTTCAGGCTGAGCCAAACAACCATGACTAACTTCAAAGAGCTTAGTGGCACTTATTACTCTAACTGTTTGGTAATCCCTTCACTAGTTGTCAAGYGATTCTTGCAGGGATTATAATGCTAGATACTGGACACTTGGGGGAGCAGATCAGGAGCAGAGCATGTGCAAGATGATGCTCATCTGAATTGTCTTCCCAGCCTCCATGTTCAGCAGCAGCACAGCCTGGGTCCATCCTGGTCATCCAATCCCTTTGGACTGTACCTCACACAGGCTGAGGGGTCCATATCTTAATTGTGTGATGTATAAGGAAGTGTGCAAGGGATTTCTTTGGTATCTGCGACCTGTGTTTACAGATCTGAAACTGTGAGAAGCAAAGAAAAGCCATTCCTGGTTTGCTTTTTTCTACAGCACCTGTGAGTTCATCAATATACCACTCAGGTATCTCTTTTTTCAGGCTGAAGGTGCTAGTCTGTCTAATCTCCAAAAATTCTTTTCTACTAACATCGTTACACGTATTAAATTGCTTTTACCTGTRGTAATTCTGTCAGGAATATCTAATGACTGCTGCTTGTTATTTTGCTCTTTGGACGCCTTGACAACAGAAGACGGAGAGGACAGAGCAGGATAAAAAGAATTAAAATTGTGTATAAATAAGGTAGAACCCCCCACCAGGCTGCTAGTTTCTTGATGAGAACTCTCCTTCAAGATATAACTGGTGTTACCCTCAAGTTGTGAAAGGAGGAAAATTCATCTGCCTGTGGCTTGCTTGAAGAAAATTCATCTACCTGCTAAAACTGACTGGTGCCTGAAAATCCCTGCTTGCAGCTGACTCCATTAGATGTGTTGCTTACAGCCTTTCATAGAAGTTGTCATGGGCTTTATTATTTAGAAAGCCCCACACAAACCTGCATTACAGCTGATTAGCAAATAACATATTTTCATGGTAACACTAGGTATCTCTCTGTGGGGTAGTTTTAAATGCTCCTTCAATTTCTGTGCATTGCTATCAAGAGTACAGTGGTTAAGTTTTGTGCTTCCATACCGGTAATGCATTTGGGATTTTTGCCTCTTGGTAGGAATTGATACTGCCCTTTACACTGTATGCATACTATTTTAGCTATTAACTAGGTTTAGTTTTTAATGTTGAAACTACTTTGACTACAGATCTGCACTGAACTTTTTTCCAGTTAAAGGATGATTACATATACAATGAATCTTTAGGAAACAGTGAAGCTATTCTGCTTGTGTGTTGTCAGACATAGTGCTGAGGATGAAATATTTCAACAAATCAAGTGCAGTCATCATCACAATTTGTTTTCCCTTTCAACATGGCAAGTACCTTAGCCCAAAGCCTGTTCTTTAGGGGGTAAATCTATTCCATGGTGTATTATGCTGGAATGTGCAGTAAAAATAAATTATTTCATTTCCACAATCTCTAAAAAAACTGCAGCTGTTCGGCTGCATCAGTAAGGAAAAAACACTTGAAAACTTCAAAGCGCTGTGGCAAGTTCCATCTGCCTTTCTACCCATGAAACCTAACAACTGTGTCTGCTTTATTCATTAAATAACCATGGGTGGAGCAAGGAAGCTAATCATTCCATAGATGCCTCAAAGAAATGGGACATTAGGGAAAATCTTTATTACYTTTTTGCTAAAGGTATACTGACCCTTCAGAGAGAGAAAAAAGATTTGAATCAAAAATGTAGATCTTAAACAGGAGGAAAAAAGGTATTAAAATAATGAAATAGTTAATATTTTTTACTAAATTATGCTACACACAAGATAGAATCATAGAATAATTTGGGATGGAAGGGACTTTTAAAGGTTATCTAGTTCAGCACTTCTATAATGACCAGAGACACCTTCAACTAAATCAGGTTACTCAGAACCCCTTCCAGCCTGACCTTGGGTATTTCCGGGGATGTGGTGTCCACGTCTTCTCTGGGCAGCCTGAGTCTGTTATTCACTGCAAATAAAAAAAACATAGTTGACCTTGAAAATAAATATAAGCTATTATGCATATGATATAGCCAAATAAATCTAGGAATGCTCATACTTTAAAATATTTTTTGAAAGTTGGTTTGCGTGTATTTTTTTTTTAAAGACACTGCCTGACTTACTGCAACAGAGAGCCCTTTAAAGAATAAAAAATTTGAGGAGCTGCTGAATGAAGGAGACAGCTGAAATGAGCTGGATATTAAAAGTTACAATTTCAAAGTAATTTCTATGCTTCCTCATGTGAGTACATGTCAGCAAATTTACAAGGAGTCTCTTCAATCTATTTTTCAACACTATGTAGGTGAACTGTGAGGCCTCATCCCACTTCCAGACTTAATCTATTTGGGATCCTTAGTTTAGCTGCAAAATGAGCATGACTCAAGATTCAAAGAAACACATTTTTAGAATGATTGTAACTCTTGTGAAATTCTAAAAGTACCCAGAAATTGAAATCTTAATGAAACCATGTACTTTTAGTGAACTGCGGTGTATCCACAATTTAATAGAGGCTGTTAGAGTGCACATAATAAGAACTAAATCTTGAACGCTATAGATAAATTACAGGAACATTTTGTAGCTTTACTTGGCAAGTACAGATTCTTCTTTTAGAAGATGCATTGTAGGTATGTGAGAGCTGTCATTTCTCTTCTGAAACAGTGCAGCAAACTTTCATTGCCTTTTGGTTTTGAGCGTCCAGAGAGACATACCCGGGATTATCCAAATTCCTGTGAAATCCTAAGCACAATTTCCAGGGGTATCAAATAAATAACATCACCATATTAATTTTTTACTTGCATTTACCCAAGTAAAACCAGAATACTTTCAACATATAGCATGAAAATACAAAGTCCACATGGAGACCGACTGTCATAAGTATTGTCAATCAGAAAATTCAATATATGTTTTATTTTAAAAGATCCTTGAGACATATGGCTGAGCCGGGAGGCTTGGTGGAGCTTTCTCCCAAACTCTTGGATTTTATTTTCCAACAGTTAACATAGGCTAAAAATCAGTTAAAATTCGTGCTTTATTTATATAATTCAAAATTATTAAATAAAATATTAGGACCAGCAAGGCACACATGCTTTGATAAATTGCAGTGCACTTTTACTAGGTTAACAATGCATTAGCTTTGACATTCGCTGTAACATGATCCAGCATTGTGAAATGCCCTTTTTAGATCCTGACATTTTTATTGTCAAATCTGGCATTTTTGCTGGATTAAAAAAAAAATTATTATTATTATTATTATTATTATTATTATTATTATTATTATTATTATTATTATTATTATTATTATTATTATTATTATTAAGAGCTGAATGTATATAGGTTAATGGGCAGGATTTTTTTACAAAGTGACAATATGCAAGCTCCTGCTTGAAACTGCTTTACATGCCAAATGAGGTTATGGAGAGTCTAGAAGTGGGAGCAAAAGCCACTGCACAAAAGGGCTTGTGTCTTAAGATGCTAGTCTGGAATTTACCTTTAAGTCAACCTCCMGTTCTACTTAGACAAAAATGTACCAAATGTCAGTCATGGATGGGCAAACTAAGGGTATTGCCGGTCTCTTGACACTGCACTATTTGGATATGATGGATGTGGAGAAATTTAATCCTTCCAGAGGGAATCAGGTGGCACTGTCAAGAGAAAGAGTGCAAACAATTTTGTACTGGAAAAAACTTTCCATTTTAGTCTTTCTGTGCCAAAAATGTTACAGTCTCCAGCTGTTCTGTGTTAAACATTAAATCTATTAGAGAGAAGAATCTTGGAGAAAAGGTTAAACATTGAATAGCAAGTTCTATTGGCTGGATTATGTTTAGATCATATAAAACATGCTAAAAATCATTTCCCAGGCACTGTTAAAACATCTGCTTTCTGGATTAAGAAACTAGATGTTCAAATCCAAGTCAGGAAAAAGCCTTGATAGCCACAAGCTGTTTTCTTTAAAGGCCCTTTGCTGCAAACAAGTGAATTGAGTGTTTGTGATATCTTCCTACTATCCCAGAAGTTAGTCTGAGCAGAGAGAGAAAGAAAGCAGATGTCCCACAGACTGAGACACTGTTGTTTGAAGAACAATGTAAGTAACCTTCCAAAAAACAATTATTTAATTAGGGCTTTCCCTTAAGTCATCCCTGCACTAAAATCTAATGTTTTCCTTTGTCCTTTTAAATCCAGAAAGAAGACTTGAAATGTCTGGTTCTTTGAATTTCCACTGACTGTTTAGCTCTKTGTGTCAGTTTTACATCAATTCAGGGAATCCCAGCATTCATGTTGGCAATCTTATATTCTCCKGTGTGCATTACAGTTTCTGTACAGGGGTTTATTGGCTTCCATTCACAATAGCACCTCACTCTGGACCATGACTTTCCTCTTCTTCAAAGTATAAATGCCAATTTTACTGCAAAAGCTGAACACTATAGGTCAGCAGGACAGAATTTGCTCTGAAGAGTGCTACAAAATCCTGTGGTATCACTATAAACCATTGATATCTTGCATTTCTTGAAATCCCCATAGTTCTAGACACATTCTTTCTCAAAGAAAAAAGGTGTTTCTATGCTTGTGGTAGTCTAGGAATCCCCCCCAACAAACACTTGAACATATGAATTACAGTTCCCCCACTCTATTTTTTGAAATCTTGTCATTTTAAGCCCACCTCGTGATTTTGGGAATGACTCACAGCTTTTTAATTTTAGAAGATCAGAGTACTGTAATGGAATGCAGAAAGCTGGTTACAGAGTGTTGACTCTTTTTGTCTTCGGTGGCAGACTTGCATAATTGAAGGCAGATGAAAACATTCTCTGGTCAACATTTTCAGAGCTGTTTTGAGGTCAGACTTGTGAATAGAGACAACCAAAAAAATCTTGTAGTTACTTTTTGGTAATTGGTTTTTAATTACTTGTTTGTAAAAAGTATTCTGTTGTTTCACCAAAATGATGTTTCATGTGAATGTGAAAACATCAGTAAGAGACCAAATAATCATCTAAAAAAATCCTTCTTTTTCATGGAAACACCGAATATTCCAAATATTCTCCACTATTTTTTCTTGAATTTTTCGTATCCTGGTAGCAGTGTATTATCTGCAAATTACACTGGATGTGAAAATATTTGCCGAATGTTACTAGTGCAGAATTAGTTGTCTGCAGATTATACGTGCTGCAATGTCCAGCATTCTGTGTGCCAATTTCAAAATGCCTAAGCACTGATCACTACTCCAGTGAAAGTACAAAGTCTGTCACACACGCTAAGGACAGAGTATATGGAAACCTGGAGTAAACATTTGATCAGATTACCTAGATCAGACATGAATACCTGTGAATATACAAGCTCCAATAGACTTGGGTAGGGAAGAAAGAAGCCATTATGCCTTCTTAGTACTTTCCCATATTTTTGTCCAGTGTTGGATCAGCTCTATCATAAACTTGCTTACTGTCAAGTTTAGAGGTATCAGCCAGCTGTAGATATTTCACCACATGAGTTTACGCTTAGCTTTCACTCAGAAATCACTGGGAATATGCTGATTGTTTCCTCTTGAACACACAATTTACTGCACCAGGGAGTTATACCAAGGATTTTATGTAAGTGCCACACTGGTGATCCAATTTTGTAAGATTGAAGCCAGAGTGTTGCTGAAGACCTCTGAGCCTTAAGGAAGATTTGGTGCAGAAGATAAGAACCTGGGAGGTCACAGTTAGTTTGCATGATCTGCACTGTCCATTTGCTGATATGGGTCCAGGGTTAATTTGCTTTTATATTTTGAATAACCGGATAGACAAAGACAAGAAAACATTACATACACACAGGACAAAGTAGGTAGATGCTGAGACTTTCTACTCTGTAAGATTTTAGTAGTTAACGAAACTGAGGGGGTGTGATAACTTAGCACTTTTTTGGCTTTCAGCTTTCTTAAGCTGTGGTTCACTGCTTAACTGTGGTTCACTCCTCATCCTCAAGTTCAAATTAGACTCACCTTGCATAATAGTTCTTGGCCAGGATTGAGTAAAGCTTAATGTTACTAGACACTGAACCAAGACAAGATAGTATTTCAGATTTTGGGGGTGTAACCATCAAGACATGTAGAGACAAGAGTAATTCCATCACATTGGGCATAAAGGAGACCATGTCCCTTCTCACGCAGCTGGTAGCATTTACATTGTAATTGAAACCAGAGCCTCCAAAGGTTATTTAGCATTTGCAAAGCATCTCAGTAATGAATCAACTTAATGAATTAAGGTGGCTTATGATTTTTAGAAAGCYGAGTATTGTCACTTTTTTTTTGACAGCTTATCCCAAGACAGATAATTTTGTTGACCTTTTTGTTCTTTTAAATTCYCATTATCCTGCTCATGGCCACTTTTTATTCTTTTCCCTTCTTACCTCTCCTTCTCTTTCCTGTGTTATCCTGAGGCAGGTAGAAWGAGAATCCCCATGGAAATGAGTCATGCATTACTTTCTGTGTTTCAGCTTTCCCTGGTCYGAGTGTTTTCATCCTTCTACCTGAACTCTGATAGTTAAACCATATTTTGTTGGATAAAGCCCAAATTTCCAGTAAGCCTTTTTTTTGCCGAGAAGCCTCTCTGTGATGCCTGTTACTCAAGTTGTTCTGTTCCTTTTAAACAAAGATTAGGACTTTTGAAAAAGACCTGCTTTGTTTGGTTTTGCTTGG
>NW_026623349.1:732376-762454 GCF_030028575.1 Malurus melanocephalus | reverse complement strand
AAAAAAAAAAAATCTCAGTTTTCTGACTTCAGTTCTATGTTTTTCTCCAACCCAATTTTGGTTTTCTGCAAAAACAAAAAACTGRTTTCACATTGATATTGATGAGAAGATGTAGGCTATACAGGAAACACTCTTGTCAAAACAATGCTGGTTTTCTTATACAGTAACATCAATTGCAAGACTGAAGATGTCTTCTCTTAAAACCCAATTGTTTTCCTTAGATATTACCGGAGCAATTTCATTAATTTAATTGTTTTCCTGCTGGGTGTTATTTAGCTGATCTATGTCACTTTTCAGATACCGTGGAATAGAAGTGGAGTCTACTCACATAATACTGCTTTTGATCCATTTTTGGACAATGTAAACTTTTTAAAAGCAACATATGAATTACTGGAATAATTATATTGCTGATGTTCAAATATTTTTCTCAAACACAGTCTGTGTATAAAATTAATTCTGAAAGGAATGTAAAGTTATTTCAAGCCCAAACACTCTACAGTTACAAAATCTTCAGCAGTTATTATAGAAAATACATGTAAAGTAAGAAAGGACATGAAACAATAAGGTGATGGTTGTGGCATCCACATCCTCCTTGAAATTTTATCTGCATGTGTCTAGCACATTGTATATCCAGACTTCTCCAGGTGAACTGGTGACAATGCAGTCCTTSTCTGTCCCTGAGTTGCCAAGTTTAGGCATAAATGCTACAGTGAGATACTGCCTTGGGGTGATTTTATGATGATAGTCTGTTCCTGATCATSTGCTTTATGCCCAGAAATGGGTCCTGTAGCTTTAGGGTGAGTCCAGGGAGGGGTGGGAGCTGGCAGAGCTCTGTCTGGGTTTTGTTCAATCTCTGTCCAGTGTGCTCGGCTTGCTGAGCAGATCGGAGGCTGCATTGCTACTTTAGGTAGTTGGGTTTTTGTTAGCTAGGGCAAAATATTTTCTTTCCTGGACCGCAGTAGCCTTTTCTCATCAGTTTCTGTTGTTTCTTCCCAGACTCTTTGGCTGAGTTTAGTCCGAGAATCAGACCATCGGCACCACCAGTCAGCATGGACCGGTCGAGAAACTGAGAGGGCACTGCAGGGACACCCCATCTCGGCTCAGACCTCGAGAGAAACTGGATCAATGAAGGAAAGGACTCTAAACCCACCAGCTTTGTCTGCAGCGAAGAGGAGACCAACATCGCAAGTTCACCAGGTTCCCATCTGCTTTTTTTTCCTTTCTTGTGCTGCTGTGTGAACCCTCTTCCTTCCCCAGGACAAAGCCATCTGCCATTTTGTTTTCCCCTACTAAATGGCCGGCACTTTTCYCTTTCCCCTCGTATTTTGGGTTTGTTTGTTCTACTGTGGGGGTGTGTGGGGTGTGTGTGAGAGTGTGGATAGGCTTCTGATGGTTCAATATATAATTGTTATTAATTTTTTCCCAAGCCCTGTGGGCACCTTGTTCGTAAATCAAATTTTTTTTACTTTCATCCAAAAAATTTATTTCATATTGGTGGGAAGGGATTACTGAAACCCTTATCTTTAGAGGAAATGTTCATTCCAGAGCATTTTCTCCTAAAATTGTCTCTAAACCCAGACAGATACAGTAACCGTAGATTTTTGTCAACTGTTTAGACACCTTGTCTGGCATCTTGTCCAGCTGTTTTTTTGTTGTTTTTTTTTTTTCTTTTTTGTAAGGTGTCTCTGGTCTTGGCTATCTGGGGCCATGCAGAGCACATGAACACGAGCAGACAATTTTGAACATATTGGCATCATGCTTTGACCTCTGTGCACAGGACTAGAAGGTCCAGAATTGTCCCATACCAGCTGTGAGGAGCACTAATTTTGTTGAACAGTTGCTTGGTCACATGAACAGCAAAGTAAGGTAAAAAGATCACTGGTAATTGCATGATAAAAGCTATTAAGAAACTGCATCTGTCAGTGAAATCTGGAACAGTGCCTAATAATATTGTTTTTATTTTTCAGTTGTTGGAAGAGCTAGCCCATCTTCCAGTGCTTCAGATGAGGCACTGATCCTTCCAGTAAAATAGACAGAAATTTGTCTGAGCCTGGAAGGAAACCCACCACAACAATGTGAAGATAACTGGATGTGGAGCTAGTAACAGCTCTTGATGCATACGCAGAAACAACAGAAAAGTGTGAAAGGAGCAGTAAAAAACAACAGCACTTCTATCTGTTTCAATACAATTACTATATTGGGGAAGTGTTTTAATTTTTACTTACAGGAATAAACATTTTGTCTCTCAGTAATTAGAAAAACCAGACACGTATAAACCTGCATTTCTTTCTATGAGTTACTTCTAAAATTGTCAAATTCTGTCAAAATGATTTCATGATTTAGGGAATGTATATGTGTGTCATGCTTTGGGGAGGATGTAGTGTCCTCTCAGTGGCCTCTGTTTCACACCTCATGCTTGTTTCCATCTTTTCCTTTCTGCATGAAATGGTTTGTTCCCTCCACACAGACCTGGCACTTGTAGCCCAGCTCCCCTATTTTCTTTTTTCCTGCTTGCAAATGAAAAGCACCCTAACTTAGCAAAGGAGACTTGCTCTGTAGCTGCATCTTTTTTCAGCTTGCATGTGTGCCAGTGGGGACTGCCAAGCCCAGCATCATCCTGGCCTTCCAGAGGCAGACTCAGCTCTAACTGGGATTTGGAATCAYCAGACATGATCAGAGCATCCTCTAGTACCTGCATATTATCTGACAACAGCCTTTAACGTGTAATTTACTAACAACACTTTGACGTAGTTTTTGTAATGCTGAATTTCTGTGGTATACACCAGGAATACATAAAGCGCAAGTTCTCTGACATCTGAAGAACATCTCACCACAGAGCAAGTCCTGAAAGTCCGAAACACTCATTGACACAGAAGGTTGTCACAGACACAGCTTTTCCCAAGGTGGTTATAACAAACTAGTGTTGTTCAATTTTCAGACATGCTTTACCTTTTCAAAGAGTGAGGGTAAGAACCAAATATTTAACCTAGTAGCTTTCTAACAGACATAAGCTGGAACCATTCCAGTCCACTTTAACCCCTGGACATAATGTTTACTCATTAGACAGTCGAATGCCAGCTGTTATAACATGCACAGCTCTGCTCCAGCACACTGCACAAGTAGGGGTATTTACACAAGCTTGAGGGATTACTTACAGACAAATAACACACATAAGATGATACTAATAGACAGCTACACTCTGGAAACCAAAGCAAGGGAAAGGATCCATGTTCAGAAGAAACCTGCAGTTTGCAAAATAAAATCTGCAAGCAAACTTCCRCTCTGCTCACAGATAAAATCATCAGGAATACAACACAGCAGGGCTTATTTCCAGTGTGTGGCACATTTGCCCTGCAGTTCKGTTTGAAGTGGTCATGAGCCATGTAAAGTTCAGAATTTGTTTACTCTCGTTTTTCTTGGAGYCTTAAGTAATCTTTCTCCTTTAAACCCTGTACGGTTCCAAGTGTGAAAACAAAATATAAACCAGCAGTTTTTCCTGAATTTCTGTGTTTAGTTGTCTCTCAGACAGGGTCTAGCCTTGGTCCTTTTCCTATCTCTATCTACACAGCCACCTGTCTGTCATTGTGCCTGATCTCCTTGCTCACAGACAAGTCTGCTGGTATGCCAGCCTCCTTTGCTTCTTACCTTAGCTTTGGCAGCCTCAACACGTTTTCAACACTATGTTCTTGGTCATGTATCCTTCTAAAACGGCTCTGTAAACTGGCAGCTTTCCTGCTTAAATGCTAAAAGCCTCATCAGATTGCTCTGATTTATGGATGTATGCAATTAATTCAGAGCAAGAGGGTCCCATATGCCTTTCAAGGAGCCACATTTATCTAACCCATCAAAAGTTTTGGCTCTCTGACTCTTCTCAGAACTAGGTATTCTTTATTCTTGTGCCTGATTTTGTTATCGAAATCCCAGCTTGTCACGTTTTTCCATTAAAYATGTAGCTTTCCAAAGGCCTGTTGAAATATCTAAGCACTTGGAATGCAAAACTGTTGAACTACTGGCAGATATTTGATATCCACATTACAGTGGTAGAATTTACTCTGTGTCATTAGTGTTGGTGGAAGCACTCTTTCCAGGCTGAAGAGATTTTTTTTTTTTTTTTTTTTTTTAGAGGGATATAGCTAGAAAGTGACATTGTCTTAATTCATATCATGGCTTAATTTGCAGAAGTTCCTGATGACATACATTACCTATAGACCCATTTGTGGTGATAAGAAGCATTAATAAATRGGTTGAAGAGGTTTCAGAAACTTCTTCCCATTATCACACTTATATTTCCTCCTGTGACTCTTTCAGGCACACCGTCTTTGACTGGTTTCTTCTCTGATGAGATGAGGTCATGAATAGACCTCTTGTATTTCACAATTGAGTTGAAAGGGTTTACGTTTATAAAGTGTTTTGAACATGAATGTACCAAGTAAGAAAAAATACAGCCAGTCCCAATTTATTTGTAAAGTCCAAAATGTGGTTTTCTGTGATTTAACACCTATGTTTATGAGTGAGCTGTTACATGGGGGAATAGTTAGGCCTATAAGCAAACAGAAATGTTTTCACTAATGGCAACAGGAAAGCAAGGTTGTAAAAACCATTAAGTGCCTGTAGGAAGAGAGTGCTGAGCTAACATTGTCCATCTAGACATCAAAATTCAGATGCTGCTTTACCATCTATCCACTTTGCTGGATGGATGACACCGAGTAGAAATTTAGGATGATTTTTGCCCTTTCTGATAATATCCCTATAACCATTTTGATATTCAGCTCAGACACTGCAGGCTGTGGCTTCCCCCAAATCAAAGGCAGTGGGAGGTGCCCATCAGAAGCATGGCCATGTGGRTGACATTGCCAAGGGATAAAGCATAGAGAAGGAATTTATTTTAAGAAGTCTTGTATGTTAACAGTGAAATGTGTTTTTTTCAGTTTGGGACCCAATGCCATGGAGAGACAGAAATCTATTTCTCATAAAAAGGGATTTGCATGGCAGCCAACTTTGAATGCCCAGGTTTGGGTCAGGAGGGGATTTAAGTCTTCCTGTGTTGTCATTCTTTCCAGAGGTTTGCTGAAATCTTTGCAGCCAAAGGTGAATTAGGAGTAAGGAGCAGTTCCTGCTATGAAAGCTGGCAGGCAGATGTTTGCTTGGTGTTTCTAAAGTCACAGGTACCTGGATCCAGCTCAGCTTGCAGGAGCAGGAGGTTTTGGTGGGATGGGTGAGACGGACCTTGTAGTCTTTGTAGTCCTAACTGAACCGTCCCCTTGTAGTTCTAAGTTAGAACTGTTTTGTCCCATCCTAGCACTGTAGAAATTCTTGTATATTAGCAAAGAGATGGAAATAGTCACAGGGTGAGCTCTTCTAGCACTTGACAAACATTCTGTTTCTTCACTGAGCCACTGGATTTTCCATCTTTCCCAACAATGTAAAAGGGATTATTACAGAATTTMTGTTCTACAGAGGTTAGGTCCTTTAAAAGCATAGTATTGCTGTTTGCATATCACCTGACAGAGGTTTGCTGGCTTTATGAYATGATGAGGTTAGGTTCTCTTCCAGTTTCCAGACAGGCTGGTTGTTTCAAGGCTAAATTTGCGAGCCAAGCTGTGCCTATATTGTTATTATTAACAATACCTTGGTAGCAATGTGCAATATTGAGAGGCATTGACCAGTCACATTAGCGAGCAAGGGGTTGAGGAACCTGCTTGGGAAGGGTGGCCAGGCAATGAACAGCAGCAAGTGTGTCAAGGTCAAACATACATTTCCACCATCTTTCTTTCCAACAGCATTTGTTTATCTCAAGAAAATGTATGAGGGATGTTCTGGAGACCAGCTGATTTCAGGAGCTTTTGAATGAGCGTGAGACATCTCCCATGGTCTAAGTTCTGTGCTGAAAGGATTCAAACCTCCTTGTCAGATGGGTTGCAGTCAACATCTTTACTCCCAAATGGAGGCCTCCATGTTGGCAAAAACATCTTCCTCACAGATTCAGACTAAATAATTTAGCTTAGAGTTTAAATTTAGTTGTAAAGCAGATCCTTTAAAATATTCAGCATTCAGAATGATAAGGAAAGCATTTTACAGTTCTCAAAACTTGCMATAGTTAAAACTCATCAAAAACTTTCAGATGATGTGACTTTACAATTTAGATGGTTGTGGGCCCTTAGTTCTCTAGTAGCATGGTTAACTCTTCAATACTTCAGAAAGAGAAAATGTCACTGTAATTTTTTTTGGTCTTAAGGATGGAAACTTAAGTAATGCTCAAAGTCAGACACTGATATAGCTTTCACTGAATAAATTATATTTAAAAGCTATCTGCCACATTTCTGTGTTAAAAATGAGCCATGTTGAAATGCTAACGGTAAACATTGTTCATTTTGTTAAACCAAGTCTAGCCTCATATACAAGTCTACCTCTAAGACTGTGAAAGAAATAGTCTTTTTGCAGTTCATAGGTAAACCAATCTGCTATCCACATGCTCTGCTAATGCTGGCAGCCAGCCAAGGAGCAGATCACAATTAAACAGATGAGGTCAGAGAAAACAGAAATGCAGAATTCAGGCAAATTGCAAAAAATTGCCTTAATTCAAACATGCCTCTCATTTGAAATCTAGCTRTAGGCTGCACTGAAATTTCAGAAGTACATTTGAAAAAGCTTGGCAAGCTTGAGCAGCTTGACATGTGTGAAAGAGGCAGCACAAWATGAAGCCACTTCACTTGAACACAGGCTGAATGTTTTTGAAATGCATCATSTCGAAGCCAGCACTTGCTTTGCTCGCCTGGTCAGAGTAACCAAATGATACAATGGTTTCTTTCTAAATAAACAAATGGGGCTCATAGGCTGCTAAGACTTTTTTTCAAATACTCAGGCTCAGATCCGATCAGCTGCCTCTGAGCTCAGACAGACTGCCCTCTATGCTGGCTGGCAGGAAGGAGATTTTATCTCTTGTGTGCTTAGGCCCCCATAATTGCATCTCACTCCTGACTCCTTCAAAATAACGAGTGTATCCTCTCCACGGTTTGCAGAACACATGCAGAGGAAATAGCAGGGCTGCAAGCTAACTGGCACAGAAATTCCAACCAGATGAYGGAAAAAGTGGTTGTCAAACTGAGAGCACTTGAGAGATTTTCTTCTTCCAAGAGGACTGTATATAATCCAGTAAATAGCCTCCCCTGGAATCGATTGACCCTATCTTAAGAAAGCTGTTACTTATTATTCCAGTACCATTTTGCCAAGCACTGTTTTAACATACACAGGAAGATTCCAGGGTATAATATTCCCCCTTTATTGGCAGGCTTATAAAATATGCTTGAAAAAAAAAAAGGGACGAAGAGCACCAAAAGTAATAAATGATGTTTTGGAGAGGCAAAAGAAGCTCATAAAACAGTGTTATTTCTCCAGCATTTTATATTAAAAAAAGGTGATTAAAATAATTCCAGAAAACTAATGCTTGTTTTGCTGAGATTTTCCTGAAATGGTGATGGTTTTTCCCCCACTGTCCTTGAAGCCCTGGAGCATTTACTTCAGCTCCTTCGGAAGTAGCTTATATTACTCAGTACTGAMAAAAGGTATTTTCAGGCCAGATTTTCAGGTGAAGCGTCAGTCAGTCATTAAGAACTGGGAACAGCTCACGTTGTTAGTGTTTTCTCATCTCCGGAGGCTTTCCTGCCTCATTAACACACACACTTTCTGAAATAACACCTATTTACCAACAGTATTTCACCAAATACCTCTGACAGACCAAGTAAAAATTTTTTCTCAGTTGTTGAGAAAAAGGTATGGAGCCAAACCTGCAGACTGCAAAAAAAAATCTGCATCTTTTAAGTCCCAGGGAATAGCACAAATGTTCACCAGCTGAGTACTGGGCTTCCACCWATGTTCAAAGAAAATTTCCTTAGCAAAGATCCTCAGGAATGGAGTCTGTTGCGAAATAAGGGATTTTGTATAGTTTCACCCTGAGGTCTGTGCTCAGACTGTTGCCACACATGCCCAAGTCTGTAGCCAGCTACTCTGTTCACCTCAGTCTTTGGGGTTATTGCCACCTGCACTTGGTTTTGCCTGTGTCCTTGCTATTCTCCCTATAGCAGCTTTTAAAGTGGTATTTTGTGGACAATTCTACTCTACGTACCTTGATTCACTTTAAGAATAGAGAAGACTCCTATGAAATGAAGTGATTTCATTTTGAGAAAGCAGTATAGGGAAAAGAGCCATGCTCCCTTGAGAAAAAGAAGCAGAGAAGGGATTTCTGTGGAGGGATCTTGAGGGGTCATCTAGTCCCATGACTGTAGACAGATTCTTGTTCAATGATTGTTTTAGAAACCTGCAATAATGGTATTTCCAAATACTGTGGTACATACCGTTGTGGCGCTTTACAGTCTTAGTGCTAAAAAGCATTTCCACCAAATGAATTAATATACACTTGGTATAACATACACTCAGGAGACATGGAAAAATATCATAGTTTCCTTTTGCATATTTTAAGAATACATTAACCAGTGTAGCCACCTCTTATTTTAACACTCCCACTAGCTCCATTCTTTCTCAGCAGTCAGTACTTTCTAGRGTCCTGATCATCAGCCCTCAGACTCTCTCTTAGTGATGTTCACCATGTTTGGACTGCAAAGTCCTCTCTTCAGAGCTTCATGTTTGTTCTGACATGCTTTGCCTGTCACCCACAGCTTCCTTTCTGCTCTGTATCTCTTTGGACAGTGCTGTCCTATCCTGTCTTTGCACAGCTGCCTCCTTGTAACTTARAAAATAATGGATCTGCCTTAATTCATAATAAAACTTTTCTTTCATTTGTCCTGACATTCACTGCAGTGAGCAAGCTTACTGAGAATACACCGAAGAGAGAGCATTGTATGGGAGTTTTTCCTGTGCATTGCTTACCTGCCAGCCTTAGGTCTTTGCCTTCAAACCTTGTGTCCTTTCTTCATCTTCCCACCACAAATGTTGTCACCTTTTGTC
The DNA here is from genome assembly GCF_030028575.1 of Malurus melanocephalus. Taxonomy (NCBI): domain Eukaryota; kingdom Metazoa; phylum Chordata; class Aves; order Passeriformes; family Maluridae; genus Malurus; species Malurus melanocephalus. Next base: position 753,493 of record NW_026623349.1, on the reverse strand, counting down.
AGCTCAGACAATTTTTTTTTTTCCTTCTGTCAGACTGTTGAAAGGAATAGGAAGTTTATGTCAGTCTCAGGTTACCTCTCCTGTGATATCTTCATTACAAACCCATGTGCCCATAAGAGAGTGAGCTTGTTTTTCAGCACTAACATCAGGCAACCTTCTCCTGTTTTGTCTGACTGTTTCCCGAGAAGCTGAGATGATTCAGGGTAGCAGATTCTCAGATTTTGCAACTTTCAATCTTTTAATCCAGGGGGAAACTGTTTCCTCAACTCCAAAGGCATCGTAGCAGTTTTTAACTGCAGTTCATATAAAAAAGAAAGGATAAAACTGCCCTTAGATATGGCTATGCTCTGATTAAATCAGAACTAAACTATGCTCTGATTAAATCAGAACTAATCAGAACTGTGAAACAGTTCAGGATATAGAATAATGAGGAGAGTGCTTCAATGCATACATTGAAGTAAGTATCCTCAGTTCTTCCATTTTTCAAAAAAAACTTRCTTTGAAACTGTTTGGAGTACAAAGAGAAGAAGCAACTGCTCCGTAGCTTAGTTGGTGGATTGGTAGTGAAACTTTCTGCACTCAGGCATTTTCAGTTCCACAGTCTATCCTAGAGAAGAAGTATTAGGGTCACCTATGCAAGAAGAGAATTCAGTGTTGTATATTGCCACAATATCTGACTTTTTCTGGAAAGTCCATTTTGCCAAGCTTGTTTTGCTTTGACTTTTGAGTTTGAAAAGCTTACTTTTGATTCTCTCACCACTTCACTGACAAAAKGGAGTTTTCCTGATTGTTTTTAGATTTTCTTTGATTTTCTTCACTTTTCTTATATAGTGTTACTTTGTGCTTGATGGTTTTCTGTTAAAGCTCAGATTTTTCTTCTCTTGAGTTAACTAGCCAACTGCTTCTAGGAAAGAATGGATGATTGTTGTGAAAATCTGGGGACATTAGGCATGCTCTAGCTTTGGGTGTACAGCCAAGTGGTTATTTGGCTTCTTGCCTTTGGACTGATTTTGTTTTAGTCTTCTGCCAACTTACATTTTATATTTACCAGGCAGTGGAAGAGTCACAGGCCACTTTGAATAGGTGCAAAAGTTGGACTGAAGAGCCTTCCATTACAATTACCAGAACAGCCACAGTATACCRCTTGACTCCATAAATGCCTACACCCAAGAGGGGAGAAATCTTGCCCAATTTTATAGGTGAAAACCTGGAAAACAGGACAAACAAATAGAATTCCTTATCTCATGYAGGTCTTTACATAAAGGAAGAGATGTAAATCCCATGTCTGTGGAGGCAAAGCAGTATAATTTCCAGTTGAGATGGCACCTTTGTAYCTCCTTAAAATCTAAGACAAATATCGGTTAAGCACATTTTAGGTTTCCAAGACACTTATTATTAGCTGTTAGAGATGCAATGGAAATTCCTGTTTCCCATCCTGTCAGAGACTGCAGTGTCTTGTCTGGAGCATCCAAAACTTCACCAGTACCCCAAAACCATGCCCAAGTTTCCTCAACAAACACATTTCCCCCTGCATATATATTTATGAATATGAATATATATGAATATATTTTATTTTCACTTCTTAAATACAATCTTCCTCATCTTGTGGTGTTTCTCCAATGGGCTTGCTGCAAAAAGCTGCTCTTTTTTTTTTAATTCCCAGTATCTTCCATGGGTTTATTTTCTTTTCTTTTTAATCTGTTCAGCTCTGGGTATTTTTAGTATATTTAGGTATGTATTCAATAAGTATTGCCTTCAAACTACCTTTCAGCCTCAAGTGTTTCTGCAGATTTTCAAATGTTTTCCCCAAACATCTATATTTTGCTTACATTCTTTTCTTCCTCTCTATTTTTTTCATTAATATTAAGTTCAGATGTCATTGAATGTCTTATCTGTGGATTAGTGGTATAATACAGTAAGCACTTTATTTTAAGGGAAATATTTTCACTACAGCATATCTTTTAYCATTGAACTGTAAATATTCTTGAGATTGCTTACAGTATTCTTTCATACCACTCCTTTATCATTTGAGTTTTTGAAAATCAGGCTGCAAAACATTAACTCTCAGTTATCCTTTGCTGAAGCTAAGTAATTCAGTTGGTATTTTCCCACAATGCTAACTCAGCTTTGCCCTTAGATGGGATGACAAAAAGTAGAAGACAGGAGCATGTGTCCATATTGGGTCTAAAGCAGTAGGGAAAGCAGTAAACACTGTAAGGAAAGGAATAGGCAGTAATCCAGAAAATAGGTCATTGGGCATAGGTTTAGTACACCTATCTCTTGAAGGTCACCTTCATTTCTGGTTGCCCTACTTACAAAAAGGTTGYCCCTTTTGCAAAGGTGAAAATGGTGGATGGGTGTACAGGACGAATTCCATAAGAAAAGAGAAAAAATTTCTTTTCATGAAGGGGAGACTTTATGGAGATGTTAAAAAATTCACAAAGAACAAAGGAAAAAATTAAAATGCTGATCCTTAAGCCTTTGCTGTGGAAAAAGTAAATTAAGAGTTCAGACAGGAGCTTTGAAATGAACTGAAGGAAGTCAATTGTCTCTCAGACAACTCATATTTATAAAACTCATTTCCATAAGGYGACATAGAAGCCAAATGTTTTCAGTGAGTTCAGAGAGTGATATGACAGGTACATGGAGGATGGTGCCAGATGTAATGGAAATGTCTAGCTTTGGAACTGTGGTATCCTTCTGCTCATTTTTCCATCAAAATTTTCTTCTCAGAACTGGAGACAGATTTGCTTTAAGGGACTCAGACCACATTTTCTTGATCAGTTCCCTAGTGACATTATTCCACATTGGAAAAAACCAATAAAAATTCCCCCAGTACCACTYAGAATGGGAGAAAAATTCCACTCTAGTATTGTAACCGTATTTTTACTATTGTTTCTCCTTCCTTTTAAAAGAGGTTTGTGAAATCTTTTATTATTCACTGTTATATATGTTTGTGTGTTTCCTAGCAGGGAAGTCATCAGAATGACCAAATTATGCTGTCAATTTTACCAACATAAATCCAGASCAGTGCTTTGAGTTTTAATGCCTTTAGTGTTCTATGTATCACTATGGAGCTGATTCAGCTACAAACATGTCAAGATTTCTGGACGTAGACCCTTGCTTAAGTAATGGAAAACTCAGAGTCTGGTGATTTTTTAGCAGCAGTAAAAACCACATTGCCTTTTCTCAGTATTGTGAATCAGGAGAAAAATTAAAAGTGTTTTTCTATGACTTCATTTCGTTTTACAATTAGGTGGGAGAAAAATGTAATAGAAAACTAATATTTGGTTGGGGTTTGCTTCCTGTTTTTGCCAAAAGAACAAATTCTTCTWGTTATTTGTGAGATTTTTGATCTGTTTGCACATGCTTCTCACCAAGGAAAGCAGCCAGAAAAGCTTATTTTTACTCATCATTTGTTCTGGGGGGAATCCAAAGTACAGCTAGGACTAGGTATCAAGCACAAGCACCAAGAGCTACGTACTGTACAAAGAAAAGTAAGAATAATTTCCTTGCTCAAAAGGATTCAGAATATATTTCCTTAAGTACTTTAGAAGCACTGAGTGTTCTATTTCATTCTTTTGGCTTTTGGTTGCGTTTATTGCACCATTTATAAACCTTTCTGGTTGGTCTGTGTCACTTGATCTAAAGATATGTTGAGACAACTCTCACRATATGTATGAAAGGACAGGATGATGGCTTTGCAACTGCAGTGTCAAAGTGGGAATGTTCTTTTTGTTTCTACGTATTAAATGAGTATGAATATGGGAAGAAATATAGCAACTTAATGCAGTAGTACTAAACAWCCATCATACTTTATGTTGATAGTGTTATATATGACATGCTCAGCATTGCAGTGATGTGATKTCTTTCCCAAGAAGTTATTATTGAAAAACAATTACCAGTGTAGTGCAGAAACAGTGTTTAGTTTATTTTTAGTTTTTTTTCTCACTCAATATGTAAGGTCACTCGATAATAAACTCCGCAGGTTTCTACTCCTTTGACCCAGTGTCCGTTCCCTTAAAGAGTTGGAGTTTTTTTGTCAAGCACAGCTAAATTAGGRTTCGGTATGACCTTCAGACACTCAGTGAAACTGAATCTACTAGTRAGTTTGTAAAGGTTAGAGCATTCCCAGGGTACAGCTGCTCCAGCATCACTGATGCTTTCCTTGCTGTGTCTCTTTTGCTCAGRAAGTTAACAACACAATGATCAGGCATTTTTAAAAAATATTCAGCAGCCTTTAGAGTGACAGTTTTTTGGGAGACAGTCACACATGAGGTACTTATTGAGAGGAGGAAACCTGCTCATGTCCCCCAGTAAGCTGCTGTAGCCTTCTCCTTTCCACAGAGGCTGCCAAGTGTCCCCCTAAATTATATAAATCATTAACACTGATAACATTTACCTTTTCAAATTACCAGTTCTGCTTGTAATGTCTCCATCAGCCATCCACTGGCTTGCTGTTGCTCAGTGCTGCAGTCTCTTTGCATATTTGTCTTTTGCTGGATTCTTAGCCTCAATATTGGCAGTTTTAGCAGTTTTATTACAACAGCTGTTGTATTTGATGTGCTTTTACTGAAAACCTCAGCTGCCACAATTTAGTGAGTCCCTATAATCTCGGCTTTCACTTGTAGGAAAAGAGCATTTGTAACTCTCATGTSTGCAGAGAAAACCATGTAAACAAAAAGCAAGTGAACCTGAAAAGCTCAGAAACCACAAGGTGACTAAAAAGGGACTTAATCAGTCTAACAAACAAACAAGCTAACAAACTTTTAAAACAATAACATGGCAAGTTTTTTTCCAGTCCTCCCGCATGGTTTTGATACGCAGTATATTAGAGCTTTGAGCAGATGCTGAGTACAGCTCTTTGTAATTGTACTAATCAAAAAAATAAAAACAGAATAAAAATCCCTATGTTCCTCGGTGCACCATGCATTTTCTCCATCTGATGCATTTTGAGTCATTGCATAAAATACAACATAAACATAAACCATGCAGTTACTAACTGASCTTCCTTTTAGAAGAGTGGAAAAAAATGGCTGTATTATTTGCTGTTATTTACAAATTGCTGAATAGCTAGTCAAATTAAAAATAAGTTTTAAAGAACCAGACAGAGAGGTCTAAGGATATAGAAAGCAAGAAACTACATGCCAAAATTCAAGAGGTCTGGTAACTCTTGCACACAATATTATATGTATTTTGATTAATTTTTCATCTGTTACTTTCACTTGTTTAAACTGCAATGCTGCTGACATTAAAAAGCCCTGMTGCAACAGCATAATTTTTCAAGAGAGGCCAACTTCAAAAGACTTTCTGGGAGATGATGAAAGGATGCAGCAAATTTACAGGGAGTCAGCTTCCAAATTCAAATTATTCAAATAAAATTRTAACTGGCTCTGCAGATCTCTTTTGAGCATGATTCACAGTGCCCAAGTGCTGCACATTTATCCCAGATAAAGAGTTAGTCCTGCAAGGGGCCCCTTCATTGCTCTGCAGGTCTTGCACAAGGTAATGAAAGAGCTCCCAGCAGCATCTGGTATCAGTTTCTCCTTTGCTGTGGCAAACTGCTGGTGTTATAATCAACTCTCCATGCCATTTGTTTTTTTTTCTTCCTTTGTAGTCCTTGCAAGAGGTTTCTCTCTATGATTTTTGATTTACTGTTGGGTTATTTCTTTGTAGTTTTGTGATAGTTGCTGACAAATGGCCAAGCACTTTTAAGGTCATTCTTCAGAAATAGTCTCTTGGTTTGGGAGGAACAGAGAAATCAAAGTTCTGGTGATTCTGGGTCAGACTAAAAGAAGAATGATGTGGCATTGGACACTGGGAGATGCAAAATTTCACGAGAATATGAGGCCCTATGAATCTGGTGTCTGTTCTATGCATTGTGTTTCTGCAAAATGTAAATTCCAAATATCTTCATTTTGTCAGTCAGAACAAAGAATCTGGTCCCTGTTTTCTGGCTCCCTCAAGAAATTTAGGTGGATTGAAGTTTTGAAAATGGATTTTTCTTATGTCATTTCACCCTGTAGGTTTTTTCTGAGGTCTCAGGATCTCATGGGCTCCCTTCACTCAGGTATGTGAACATGTGAGTTCATCTGCAAATAAAGTCTGTGCCAATGTTTTGATAGGAGTTTCTCCTAGCTGGGCTGGAGCCATGATAAATATATGGCTTTTTCCCTTTTCACTTCCTGTGATTTGGTGTTTTGGAGCCAAGGTACTGACAGGTACCTCCACAGTACAATATTCATATAAATGCTGTTAAAAAAAGTATGTTCTCATATCTCGAAGACCATATGGTCTTTGTTTGACCAGGAAAGCACCATCTTGCACACCTACTTGTAAAYCATTTCAGGTGGCATCAGTAATAGCCGTAAGGATCTCTGAAGGCCTTTTACAGAAGCTCCTGTTTAGGAGCTGCCATCGTCCTCCAGCAGGTACCTGGAAAGAGTGAAAAATCCCATCTGCTGCTCAAGGAAATGTTACTAAGCGCTTTGCCTTTTAGTCATCTTCCTTCCTCCTTCAATAAAGAAGGAGGAAAAAAAGAAAATGTCTGTAGAGTCTTTCTCATAATGATAGACCTACTGAGGATCTAGAGTAATTGCCACACAGCAGGGTTCAATAAAATGAGAGGCTGCTTTTTGGGCAATGCAAGCTCAACCAGCTGAGTTAAAATGAGAAACACAGGAGACAGAGGAACTGGTGACTACTGAACCATCTCCAGTTCATAAAGTTACCCTCTCATTGAGTCTTGGAAGCTTTGAGGCAATGGCAGWGGAAGAATCACCTCGTTTCCAGAAATATTTCTTTGCAGAAACTTGAGTGATCAGCAGGTGGGCCAGATGAAGCCTCCCTGTGAGTCAACATCATTTTTTTTCTGCTCTTTAATATATCTGTTTTTGCCAGGACTGTAAAGCAGCTCTGAATGTTTACATAATGCCTTGTATTCTTTCCGTGTGATGCTCCTCCTTCTGTACTTTCACATCTTTTGTCTTGGGTACTAAGTTGGGTTAAGATTTTTTAAGTTGCCTGGGATATTTCAGAGAAAGAAACRTATTAAGTCACTTCAAGTGCCTTCAAAACCTCCATCTAAATGTTTAGAAGCTGAAAGCAGTTATGAAACATTTCTTGTGATCTGAAGACTTGTTCTGCTTACCAAAAGGCTCCCGGGCCGAGGTTCATGCACACCTAGGCCTGGTATCCAGACACAGGCTCTAAAATACTTTGCATTTGTGGTCTACCATGTTAAACCACACATACTGCAGAAAGGCAAGAGACTTTGCTTTTTCTTGAGCAGAAGTTTGCTCCACCATCATCAAACTTTGAAGCAGCTGTTTCTGAAAAGCTTCTAAAAGTGATTCAGCCCAGCGGGTCCGAAAGCACCCAGAGCGCTCCTCAGAGGCTGCGCCGTGCCGGGGGCCAGCTTGTGAGCAAGGAAGAAACTGTTCATCTCCATTTGGATGCTGGAAGACAAGGTAATGCCAGCTCCTTCCCACAGGAAGAACGCTTTTCTCCAGTATCTGGGGTGTGTGGGATGGGAATGCAGCAGCAGGGCTACAAAAAACTCCTCCCTTTCGGGCCTGTTCCAAGAAGAGTCTGTACACATGACAGATCATGGCAGGAATTATTACACTGGAAGGACTGCTATCTTTGGAGGGCTTTTTTAATGGAATAATCTAATTTCTAATGTCCGCAGCTGCCTGGAATGCAGTTATCCTTTGAGTTTGCCTGTAGGAATGCAGGATTTCTATGAGGATTTATGTAGTACAGTCAGCAATAGTAAAGGAATGGCATTGCTTTGATCTTTTTTTTTTTATATTTTACAGTAGGTGATAATATGGAAGACTATATTCTACATTCAGAGTTGCAGTCACTTTTCTTGTGTTTATTTTTACATTAKATCTTCCTCAGTTTCAGTAGATGATCAAAACTGTTGTTTTTTCCTTTGTTGTGCAATGAATTTACTAATGTAAAATTGTGAAATGCCTTTTCAGAGAACAAAAGGTAGCCTGTTTCCCACTGATAAAAAAAGTTGTTTTAGCACCTGTAAATCTGTTTTGCATTTAATGGAAAACTTTATTCCATGCTGATAACAGGATCAGAAAATGGGCTCTGACAGCATGTTGTGATTTTACAGTATCCAGGGGTAAAACTTGAGCTAATTATGAGCACATGGCTTTCAAAAGTCATACTTTTATATTTAACTCCATAAATCTTGCTAAGTGAAATCCAAACCTATGTCTACAACATTTGCTAATCATTAGGTTATTAATTGTATTTGCTGCTTGATTCATGCAAGCTGGGAGTGTTTGGAGTTTTGTTTTTAAAGTAATGGCTGCAAAAAAATAGGAAGTACTTTCTTTCCCCCCGTAACTTCACAGGAGGTGTTTCTGCTGAACTGCTGAAGCTAAAAAACCTGATGGCCGCCTAAACAAAGGCCTCTGTAGAAGAGTTTTTCAGTAGTGCAATTTAAATGGTGTCTAGTTTCAGCCCAGAATACCAAGGTCATAATTTTAGGCCATAGATGGCTCTCCCAGATGTCTTTGGTCAACTTAATCACAGTTTGCCTGAAGGTTGTGCTTTCAGGTAATCCATCAAGGCATAATTGTAAATCAAAACCTCCTTCCAACTCAATAAGTAGCATATTTTTAGTTTGTGTTAAGACTGACATTGGACAGGAACTTACACTGGTTTRTAATATTAAGCAATAATACTGGTTTATAATATTAAGCAATATTACTGGTTAGTCTCATTTGTCACAAATAATATTAGAAACGTTTAGGCAATTGTTATCAAAAATAAATTGTTGTGGATTTTTTAAAATCATAATTCAGACAGGAATTACTAGATGGTCTTTCTAAGCTTTAGTGAGCATTAATACTTGTAGCTTAAACTACTCACTGCTTTACTTCACTCTAGAGAGAAATTTCTTATCTTGGCCTGATGTTTCCATCAGATTGGACCTCAGATGAAGTGTTTTCATTAAAGGAACATGCAGGATTTTTGGTTGTGTATAGGAGGCCAGATCCTGAAGTGAGTTGTAAATGTGTTTCTGAATGGGATGGAGGACTTGTCAGCATCCACAGGAATCCACCACTCTTWTTTGTGTTCAAGGAGGGTTGCAAGGCAAAGGGGGAAGGGAACACTGGTGACATACAGTAAAACAGAAATCATGAGATGCCCTTTCGGTGGATTGTTCTGTGAGACTCTGCACTCTCCCCCTCACTTGCTTGTACTTTTGGGATCTGTTGTAGCTTTGGTCTTSCACAGATGTGATTTTTGGCCTGCAAAGTAAAAATTGCTTGGTGTGTACCTGAAGATAGCCAGCATGAGAATTAATTCACAGCATGCATTCAATACAGCAAGTAAATGACCCTTCAAAGTTTAAGTCAAGAGCAAGAAACACTGTCTCTGCTTGAAACACCACTTTAAGTTGATGGACAGCAATTGCAGAAAYCAGAATTTGGCTAGAATGCTACGAGCAGCAGGCTTGTGGCATATTCCATGAGTACCACRATGTCCAGGAATGCTGTGGCCTTGGTTTTTTGTCATGCTCAAAAAGTCAGTGGTGTGCCCCATTGCTGCTTTCAGTGGAATATCAAGTGAGTGTGTTTAATTGATGGTGTTAATCTTTATCAATGTGCATACCTACACACTAAGCACCTTTAATGAATTAAAGTAACAAGCACAGGGAGAGCTGTAGCTACGAGACTTCAAATACACTTTGAGCTATATTTACAGTATGCATTGTCAACAGTTTCCCTGCCAAAGCCATAAACCATCCCTGCGGGGTAGACTAAATACACCTCTTTACAGAGGACAGGAGTCTCCCCTTTGGATCTCTCAGCTATAATACTGAGGGACAGAGCCTTAGCTGGTGTAACTCAGCACAGCTCCAGGATAGCCAAGGAAGCACCCGATTCCTATTAGCTGGCCCCCAGGAGAAAGAGTAGAGCGAAGGGTAGAAGATGAAAGGTAAATCCTGTGAAAACATTTTCTGAAAGCCCTTGTGAACTGGATTTAATAACATTGYAGCATCCAAGCTCCCATCAAATGCAAAGATCTTTTTGATGGAGATTAAGGTRACAGTTTAAAAACCCAACAAGATACAGATATAAAAACTCCTGATAAATTAAATTATTCATTTATAGGCTAATTAATTGCAATGTTTGTTTAATCTCCAAATTCCATCATGTGCTGCAGGAGTGCTGTGCTTTTATAGGTCAGAGGAGTGCAAAACACATTCCATATCCAAGAAAATCTTGCCAAAATCCTTTGCAATGCATCACTTTCTTTTTCCCCCCTTGTAATCCTTGTTTTGCTCTTGGTGATCATGGTAACAGTAACAGCTGTCGAACGTGGCTTCAGGCTGTCTGACTCCCTTGGGAGAATTTATGTGTTTTTCTACTTCCTTTCCTTATTAGGAGGCAGGAATCTGCGACACCTATTAGAACAAGTATGCATAAAGGGTAATGACTGTGCAATTTATTAGTGGTCTGTTCTCCTTCAAGCAAGCCATCAACCATGAGCACACAGTTTGTGCCAGGGATCACAACTGAGTACAATCTTGCCGTGCAGCAGGTGGGCAGCAGCAGAGCTTCACTGCAGGGAGAAGTGTGGCTGGGGAGGTCAAATGCTGGTCTGCTTAAATAAACCTCTTAATTGAATATCAGTGAAGAGAAGACAGGATGGATGGGATTATTAAATATTCGTCTTGAAGCCCCAGGTGAGAAAGGCAAATATCAGAGAGTCAGRTCCTGTAATTTTGTGCCAAAGTAGTTAAATTGAGTACTTCTCAGAGGTTGGTGTGCCTGTAGAAGGCTGTCCATGTAAATGAAATAATGGGAGATCAGTGTGCTACACAGTGATACACAGTAGTCACCCTTGGATATTTCAATCATATTCATTCTTATTTAACAAAACATTTTCAAAAATCTGAAATCAGACTTCAGGTCCAGAAGCTAATCACAGATGACAATGACTAGCATCTTMAGAGTGGATTATACATAATTTTTTGAAAATTAGGAACCTTGCCTTATATTCCTTATGCTGGAGTGCTTCAATGAAAGAAGTTTCCTGTACCCAGGTTTGAACCATCTCTAATGCTACTTCTGGCTGCTGAAGAAGGTAATAACCCTGAATTAATTTACACATGACCTGGCCTGGGTATTTGTGGGTATACTGCAGTCCCATGCATGAATAAATAATTTTATAGTTAATACTTTGGCTATGTAATCAAATAGAAACATGTAAGGAGGAAATAAAAAGCATTGATCCACATCCACATCCACACCTCCAAGAACTGGACAAATCGTCTGATATCAATATTAGCAAAAGCAATCAATTTCTATAGCAAGACTCATTCTAAACAGTATCAATCTGTATTCCAGTAAATGTAAGACCCTTTTTTACATTACTGTATTGCAGGAGACAAAACAGTTGCCCTGAACTGTTGACATATAAACAAGAATAGGCCCAAACACATTGACTGCACCAAGTGCCGTCAATGAGAACAGTACAGCACTGCTCGTATTTTATTGGGTWAGAATATTCTAACAGAAATTCTGTACTAATTAATATAACAATATTTTAATATGCCTTGGGTATTTAAATACCTATCTTGTTAGTAGGCAGCTGGGAAAACTGGTAGCAAGTGACAAAATATCAAGCTGAGCAGATCTTTTTGTTCAGGATAACATATAGCTGATTTGCTTTTATGGAGTCCATGAACAGGCAGAATTAGAACAGTAATGACAATRACACTCAAAAATTCAGATTTATTAAACTTTTTCTTCTATTTAGGAGTAGTCCTTTGGAAAGTAGTGTGATGAAATTATATTAATATAAAATATTAAAAAAATTCAGTTTAAAAACCTGTTGAATTAAGACAGAGACAAGCARTTGGGAAGGGAAGAGGGCCATGGGAAAGCAAGTGCTGATGAAAACTAAACCTGTATAGAACAGGATTTTGCCAATTTTTGGAATTGCTCATACAACTRTAACAATCATCAGCAGCAACATGATAGCTCTTTGTTCAGGCATTCTCACTGATGAAATCTTGATCCTGGAGCTAACAGCTAAGCCTTCAGGCAAGCAGGTATAATGTAAYTGTCTGATCTATCTAATTAAGATTTTGGATGTCTCAACATAGGTAAAACAGTCAGATGCCATAGAGACGAAGAAATAAACAGGCAATGCAGTAACAAGGACAATACCTTTTTCTGGTAGTTGAATAAAAGGAAATTATTCAGCCCCACCATGGCTTCATCCATAGGATGGCTGCATTGCACCCCAGCAAGGCATGGATAACTGAATTTATGGGAGCAGTGAGGCTTACAGACCACTGACTGCATTGCTTCAGCACCAGCCCTCGCTTATCCATGCAAAGGTGTCACTTTGGGACAGGCTCTGTGCTGTGGGATATGTGGGTCCAGACACCATGTCATTTACTTCAGGAAAAACCTCTGTGTGTCCTCTCCTTACCTTCACTCCTGCTGGGTGCACAAGTAAGGAGAGGACACATCACTCCATCCCATCCCAATGGAGTGATGTCTCGCCATGAGGCAAAACCTAGCCCTAGCCATGTGTGGGTTGCTTACTCGGTGTTTCCAGAATAGCCCATTCTCTTTCACAACATCCCAGAGGTCTCACTGTGTGCTTTCTTTGTGCTTTCTTTGCACTACACCAATTACAGTAAAATGCGATAAATATCAAAATGCCTCCTCAYTCCTGAGTGGGTGCATAAGAGAGAAAGAAAAGGAAGGTCAGTGAGTRATCTTGAGGTTTTCACCACTGCAAATGAGGGCAAGGTGCAACCTTTTTTCTTCCTGCTAGAGGGTGTTTTTCTTTCTCTGGCTTTCCCATATGGAGGTGTATATTGCCTCAGTCAAYCTGACAACACTGCAGTCACCTTCAATCTCTTTGTAAGCATCCTACACCAATCCAGCCAGCAYTGTAAACCAAGTTTCTTGAGCAAGTTCTTCTCACCCAATTAATCCAGGCATATCAGCAGCAACTCTGTCAGGTTCTAAAGATGGATAAATGATAATCAATGGCAATAAAACATATACATCTATAAAAATACCCTTAACTAAAGCAATTAATGAAAATATTCAACCAAACCAAAAAAATCTAGATAACGCTAGTCTTAACAATCACTGGAGGCCCAGAGGGCACAACCCCTTTCCTGCCAGGGACACCTGGGGAAAGCTAATGCTGGTTTTGTGCATTTCTGTCTGCTGAGTACCAGAGGCACTGAGCTCTGGCAGACACACAGCTATATGGACCAAGGCAAGCAATCTCAATCTTTCTTATCACCAAACTATCAGGACAGTGATAATTTTTTAACACATCAGCCTTTGACTGGATCTGAACGTGCTGATAGGGTGTCATAAAGGTTTGTATCCCATTACCAGATCGTAAGCCATTCCAGTGTRTCAAGTGAGCTCTCATCGTACCAAGTAAAGCCATCTTCAAAAATGCATTTGGTGTCTGTCTCCTAACAAATTCTGTATACACACAATATATACAACAGTAAAATATGTGTTTATATAAAATATTACATTTTGCATTGATATTTATRTTCAAGCAACCACAATTTTAAATATAAAGGCTACACGTGTAATGTATGTGTATAGTACATTGACAAGATTTATGTAAACACTATACTACGACGATAAATGTACAGATGTTCTCAGTGTACATAAGGCATTCTAATATTAGCAGTTAACGTATCATTGCTATTGGGCTTGGCTGGTAAAAGGTATGAGCATGGGTTTGAATAACCCTCCACAGTCCTGGTCTGTGACAATGGGAAATCAAAAAAGAAGGGAGGAAAGCAACTTCRAAATCAAATTGAGAAAAATCCAAGCACTGGTGTAGCCCCACACACAGAGTTCAAATACCTTTAGGATTCTGTTTTGCCCTCAGAYGAACAGGCATTTCATACATTTAATTTTTCCCTGGCAGTTCTGCCCTTTCAAAGAACATCCAAAATCATCTGGGTTGCCCTCCCTTCCCAACGTCATCTGCATGTATGCATGAGCAGGGTGCTTTTGCAGGATGTGAGTAGAAAATATGGTGATCTGGCTAGCAAGCTGTCTGTGAGCACAGAGTAAAATGAAGACTAGAATTAACTGCCATGTCGGAAATTTTGTCTGCCTGTTTTGTAAATTTTAAAACCCAAACAACCTGTTCAGCTAACCTTCTAACATACTGTATTGGTCTCTACTTTTCTGCACAGTTCTTGTCCAAATTTGTTCAAACGATTGCTTTATTTGGCTTTCTTTTATATATGTCAAAGCAAAACATTCCTGGTTCAAATCCTCCCCACAGACTRCACATTGCTAGGAGACACTGCAGTCCTTTTGTACCCCAAGCACCAAAGGATGGACCTCTGTGTCTTTAAATCCCTTTGCCTGTTTGTATTGTTCACCTTCTGCATCTGTGTACACTGGGAGAGTTTTCTCTGGGTTCTTTGCTCTGCATACTTTTGCAGTGCAGAAAGCCACAATTCCACTGAAAAGCAGGGAAAGAAGAGAGAGCAGTCCAAGATTTGTGTCTAAATGCGAATGTGTAAAGGTGAACATTCCAGTGGCCAAAAATGGCCCAAACCACAGAGAAGTTATGACCCCTACCATGAGCTCAAGAGAAGCTGTGTGCTTCTGATAGATGATCCCTGTGTTCCCTGTATGACTAAATACAATTRCAATATTTACATCCTCCTAACTTTTTCCCCCTGAACAATTACTTCTTCCCATAATTAAAATCCCTGTGGTCATTTGGCAGCTCTTACATTAGCCAAAGATAGGTTTATGCACTACCTCAAGTATTAACAAGACAGAGTTGCAAGCCAAAGCACACTATTATTTAAGAGGGTACCTAATTTTCATGTTTCATTTTTTTTTTGTGCAGTGAAACTGCAGGTATTAGAAGGAGACTGATATCCTTGTTATTAGACTTTTGACATCATGCTTAATGCTAACTTTGATAAAATTGGCAGGTGATGATTGAGAAAGCTAGCTTCCTCCATAAGCACCCTTGGCTCTGCCTTCTGCCTTTCAGTGACAGCATATGTGGGATGGAAAGCATCAAAAGCCAGAGAAGTCAACTATATAAACAATTCAGGTGGTAACTGGCTTCATTAGGTGGCAGAATATTTTAAGAGAATTGATAATATTTAATTAAGCAGACATGGCCTTATTTCATCAGGCAGACATGACTAATGCTGGAGTTTTTTATAGCATACATTTAATTTAGGCACCCTCCTCCAGTGATTGAAGTCACGTAGGGTCTGGTTCTCATTTATGCCTGGTCTCTATCTGAATACTAACTTTCTAAACAGCCAGTGGGCTTTCTGCAGGCATCAGAGGGCATGTGATTCTGTTGGAGGGATTTGAAATCTGTAAATGAAACAGCATTAGAGAGTCTGTACATTTACTCTGCAACAAAGGATGAAGAAACAGAAAAATGCTGTCTCTTTATTGCATTTTAAGAATGAAGAGAAGAATGTGCAATCCAGTGCACCACACAAGACATCTCTATCAAAACATATTTGATACTCAGAGCTAAAAAATTATTTTCTCCTCAAAGTGACGATGATAGATAAGCAATTTCTCAGAGCACTTCAGGCTATTGTTTTAAAAATAGAAAGGATGTTTCAATTCTGAACRTAATAGTTTGCCTTTTTTTGACAAAAATGTAAACTATTCTCAAGCAGACTGCTGGCCAATTGCAGGGGATGCTGTTGCAGTCTAGTCTGAAATGGCAAGAAAGAAAAGTTTAGCGCACCTAAATACTTTTCTGGAATTGTATGTTTTAAACTGGCCTTTGCTTTAAAGAAGTAAAGCCTCTTATATTGTTAGTAATTCTAACTTTTAGAAAATGTTTGGCAGCTGCTCATGAAAAGTCACTTTTTCCAAAGTTTTTTCTCCTAAATACTTTCGTACGCATAGGACTCAGTCTAATTACTTTCAGCATTTACACATTAGAATGGAATGACTCTGAAGAAGCTGTCTATTGCCTTGGGTAAAGAATACCATCTTAAAACTCTTAAGTAGTTTCTACTACTTTTAACCCTTTAATAAATTACCTTTAAGTGGTATTCTTAGTGTGTTAAATTCTTGTGAGACATCCTGAAAAAAAATCAAAGCACTAGCTGACATTATAGGTGTATGATTAGACAATTAGAAACTTCATTTGGGAAAAATACGATCACTTTTCGGTTCAGTCTTGCACTGTAGGGCCGTGAACTGGTTTAATCTCCCTGTGTTTTTGCTCTCTGATGCCCAACCCCTGCAATGGATTATAGAAGAGGATTTGGGGATACCCAAGGGAAGGACCAACTCTCTGAGAAAAGGAAATCAGGATGCTTTTGGTGCTGTGCTGAAAAGCATCTGCAGTTAACCTCAAAAACWTTAGCAAGCCTTTGCATCTGTTTTTACTGAAGATTAGCAGTAAGACTTATGGGCTGCATAGACTCTAGTGTGGGCTGATAAGCCTCAGAAGTATCTTTCYGCTTTTTCTTCTAAAGGCTGAGGAGACATTTCCCCAGCATTATTCCTGTGGAGCTGAGATAAGCTGGAATGCCAGAGCAAGTCTGGTGTATTTATCAGTCAGCGAAAACTTTGTCTCAAAAGAAATGCTAGTCCAGAAGCACATCAATCACCTTTTTAATTTCCAAGAGATAAGCCAGGCAATGTTTATTAAGACTGGTTAGTGCACCACTGAAATACAGACATACTGTTCATAATCACCAGCTGTRCTATGTGTCATGTTATGAATAGACTACTTTTATATGGATGTTCTAGGGTTGTGCTCTACCTATATATTGTTTCTGAAACTGAAGACAGCTCAGAATGCAGCAAATGCAGTAAAGGCTTGCATTTGTCACCATTTATTGACTTAACRATCAGCTCTGTTGGTATCCCAAAACTCTAAGTGCCTCAGTCTTGCAGGGGCCCTTATTTTCCCTTGCCTCCCTGACATGTGGGAAGATGGAAGAGGCTCAGGATTTATTGTGATCCTGTGATCCAATTCAGTGCTGGTCAGTACCATGGTTCATCCCTTTTGGAGCATGGCTGGGGATGAGATTTATATCCTCTGAGGAGCCACTGCCTTGAGGGCTGGGGAGTCTGCAGTAACCCAGAATTTCAGTCTTGTTCTATTAACCCAGCTCCGAAATGGTGGGGTAAAGAATTAACCTTTTTCTTATTTTTGAATCACCTAGCGAAATCCCCTGATAGGGTTTAAATTCTCACTTTGATCATCAAAAATGGCCCAAATGATCCAGCTAGAAATATTCATTTCCTTTTCTTTGACAACTGACAGGTCCACTCTGGTTTGATGGGCTTTCTATAAGACAGTTCAGTAAGGTGTACCTTTACTGCCACATGATATTTTCCAGAAAGTTTATTTCTGGAGAAAGCATCGACTGGAAGACACCCATACAGAAAAAAAAATGCAATTTCCTTCATTCTGTTTGCCTTTCTGTACATCTTATACTTGTTAATACATTGTATAAGTTTTGCATCTGAGTTATTTACTGACCTTCAAGTGCCAAAGTATTTAGTATTCAGTGAAACAATAAACCCAGTTACCCAAAGGATTTCCTCCCAGTAGATTTCAAATATTTTTTCCAGTCTTTATTTCTTTGTCCACTGACGGACAGGGCATAAGTTAACAGAGATAACCTTTTCATGTATGAAACCTGCAATGAGGGTCTTGCACAGCTCTGAGACAAGCTTTCAAGCAGAAATAATTTAAAAGAAAGATAATATCCCTCTTGTCTCTCTAAGGACTAAAGAGGCTTCCCTTTCTTAACAGACAGGGAAGGGGAGGACGAGAGCTCCATTCATTGAGCACAATGGGACTCTTCTTGCCGTTCTTCTCAGGGCAGTTTAAAAAGTCAGCTATTACCCCGAGCAAATAAAGGGCTAAAGAAGGGAAACGGAGAACCTGAAGGACCATGAATAAATCTGTCCCTGATAGGAAGCCAGCATCATCGGGCTCTAATCAACAAGGAACCAGCTGTGTTACCAAGACCTGAAGCATTTAAATCCTGGTGACAGACAAGATACAAGCTGTGTGAGTCTGTATTTCAGGCCGCTGTCAAGTGTAACTGGTTTGTGAGAAGAATGAGCTGAGACAGTGGAAGAAGATGAGAAGCAGCAATTGAGTTATTAATTTTTGCACTTTGTGCAGGCTTCATCTCCTTTCTTAGAAAGTCCTGGTTTAGAYACAAACAAGAAGATTCTGCTCCCAGCCTTGATCCAGCTGTACATGTCAAAGATGCCTTCCAGCCTTCCCACTGCCATGCAAGCCCTGGTGAGGATAAAAATCCAACTCTGTACCAAGCAAGGAACTACAACATGATAACTGGAGAAAGCTCCCTTAAAAAAAACAAACCAAAAAAAAAACAAAAAAAACCAAAAAAAAACCAAAACCAAAACCAGAAAGACATGTCAAAATTCAAACATAATTTAATTCATGTTAAATCTAGATGTGCTCAGCTGTCCTCTCCGGTAGAAATTGAAACTATTCTTATTTCTTTTTCTTTCTCAGACACAATCCTCATCTCTCAAATCTCACCTTATTGGCATTGTCTTCAGATCTCACCAAGAAGATCTGGTGATTTTTTTTTTAAAACATGGCTTTTTAGCAAAGGAGCACCTGTTGTCTGTAAGAGATAATGCATTGTCTTTCACTTGAAAGGAAAACTGTGGGAGAGATAGGTCAGGAACCAGGTCACTTTTTTTACCCTTTTATAAGTGTTTTTTTACCACTGTTTATAAGTGACAAATAATTATTTTCAGCATCTGAATCRAAAATAACACTTTTTTGGGTTACAGAATCCCACAGAAATTAATCATTTCTATGCTCATTTTAAAAATGTGGTAGCTGACACTCTACCTAGATTAGTAGGTRAGAAACCAATCTGAGTTTACATGGACCAACTTGTGTTAATTGTGTAAAAAAGACAGATCAAGGTGTTTTTCATGGCCTGCTAAGAATTATGTTTTAAAGTCTGGTCATCATTTGCTTGTTCTTACAGTGTGATTTGGATATATGACTGTATTGTTACCAACTCACTTGTTTGCACTGTGATAATAATTAACCACACTGTGCTGGCAAGTAGATGCAGGGGAAAAGAAATAGTTTACTTTTTGAATTGTGCTATRCTTTGTAAAACTGATCCATTTTTATCTCCATATTTGAAAAGAAAGTAAAGTGTAGATCAGGAAGGTATTTCTGGCAATTGAAGAAAATATTTTCTTTCCCTTAAAATCATGATGCTATCATCTCAAATGTACTTTGAAGACACAGATTGAACCTCTTTCTGTCACTTTGGGAAAGGATTGTGCTACAAATTATTATTATCATTATTATCAYGGTAGAGCATGTGCTGTAGTCCATGTCCAGGATTTACAGATCTTGAGCAGTCCATGCTGAAGTTTTTGCAGCTATAAATCTAACATGCCCCCAGAGTGAATTAAATTTATTGTGTGCTTACAACAACCAGAGATGCTTAGACCCATAGAAAACACTGGGCCGTTGTGCTGGACAGCTTGCAAACACAGTACAGGAGGAAGCGTCTGCTTCTTGGACATTAAAACCAAAATAAAAAGCAATAAAGAGTGAAGGAGGAATATATGTACAATAAGTAAGGGAATGACTGGAAGGAACCACAGGACACAGCCATGCTKGCTGGGGAAGAAAGCATTCATGGAGTTGCAAGTAATTCTACAGAAGTTTTCCCAAAAAGCAGCAAGCAGTGATAGAATAGTGTCACTAGCACTTCTTAAAGGTGAAAATGCCTTCATAATCTGGGACCAGAGGAAGTTAGAAAGGGGTGGAACAAGCCGGGTCCTAATTTCTTCTGTCTTGCCCAAATACTGTTGGGCAGTAGATGGAGCAAGACTTTTGTATCCGTCTCATGCAAGTAAATTTTGAAATATTTTTTCAGCTGGAGAGGATTATTGAGCTTTTAAAGGTCTAACGCTGTTGCCTGAAAATAACAGCCAGAGGAGTATCTGTTTTTTTTTATCCTAACATTTTGTCTCATGTCCTAGCTGTGTTATGAAATTACTACAAATGTAGTAATCAGAAAGAAGTAGAAATACTACCCACGAAATACTTAGCWACCAAGCCACAGTATGCTTCCTGCCAATATATTGGCTTCAGCACAAAGAAAATTTGTCAGTGTCATAGACCACAGCTCCCAAGTGTAGTAGCACAGACATCGCTGTGGTGGTGTCAAACSTAATGACACCATGGTCAAAATGGTTTGTGTTGGTTCAAGTGCAACCAAGCAAGCACAGAATGGCCACACAGTCCTCCTCCCACACAACAGAAAAATACTGTGGTAGACCTCTGGCRTTTGGGAGAATAGGCAGTGAAAAAGCAGAGGACAGAAACAGCAGTGGGGTGCTCAAGCTGGAGGGCAGGGGCCTGATAGCAACCACAAGAAAAATGCAGYTGAGCAGCAAAAAGTTACCACATAGTTAAATTAATTATATCACTGATTGTATAAGAATTAACCTGAGAGAATTGCTACCTAAGAATCAGTGTTCTTAGCTTTCACATGGATATTTAAAATATATGCCTAATGCACAACTTCTTCCTTTGCATTTCAAGGGTTTCCTTGTTTTTTGTATCCAAGCATAGGAGTTGATTTTCTCCTTGTCCTATTCAGCATGTACACAGTATTAGCCCAAAAGACKGACTGCTGGTCCCTTTCCAGACTTTGCATCCTGGTGTTCACAATAACAGAAAATTCTGGAGGGTTATAAGAYACATATATTCAAAATGCATCACCTAGTCTTTCTCAAGGAAACAGCTGGCTTGAAATATAGAAGGAAGAGATGACTGGAAACAAAACACTTCTGTTGGTGAGACCAGCCTGCTGAGGGAGTACCATGAAAAATGCTTACGATGCAAATATGGACCCATCTGCAGAGGAGAACTGGGCATGTAGTTATGGCCAACAGAGTCCACGGCACAATATCCTGAAGAAAGGAGACCCCTGATATGTCAAAGAGTATAGGAAACCCATGTGCACCACTGCTAATAAAAATGGCCACTGTGCATAAAATAAAGTCTAAAATAGTCTCTTTTTTTTTTTTT
>NW_026623349.1:729815-732291 GCF_030028575.1 Malurus melanocephalus | reverse complement strand
TTTTTGCATTTTTTTGGGGGGTGGGGGGTGTCAAACAGCAGGCTACCTAAGTTAAATCAGCTTTCTAATGTCATATGAAACATACTTGGACATTTTGGGGCAAACATGAGAACTCATAGCTCTTCACAGAATATTTTGCTAAGTGTGCCCTCCAGTTTCTGGATCTAGCAGGATTCAAGTGACCTACAAGGGATAACAGGGGCAACAGATTCCATAGATCAGGGAGCTGGAAGTGTTCTGCACATTCTGGAGAGCAGCTGTTTTCTTTTTGCTGTAAAGAACTGTCCCTGCAATTATTATTGCTGCATGCAAGGTTTATTTCCTCAAGCAAAACAGGACTGAATGCCATGYTTTTGAGTTTAAATCTGTTTATAGGTTTGAATAGATAAGCAAAAAGGATTATTCTCATGAGTAAATTCTGTAAGCATGATTTTTAAGATTACAGCTCAGCAAGCCATACTTCATCATAACATGCATTGAGCACCATGCATGTGCTACATTGGAGAAACTGAAGTCTACAGTTTCAGGCTTCATTTAACTAGAGCCTGATGGAATCAAGATAGGATAAAAACGCCTCTTGCCTACAGAAGAAAACYTTAATCTTATTTATAAAAATGCCAATGACAGCAACTTTTTAATTGAGATCCCTCCATGGGATAMAGATAAAGAAGAGTATTCTGCCTTTCAGGCAGCTTTAAAAATTAGCAGATACTGTTTGGTTTCATGCTTAATAAATGTATTTTGTTTTAGTTCCTCCTATGAATAAAACTCTTCTAAGCCCTATCTGTTCCTTGCATGTTAAGGCAGAATATGTGTATGTCTATCCATGTGTATATATTAATGGATACAATTTCTCAGCCTATTTAATTTAAAAATAAGAATATATTGTTTATCCATTTCTATTTAACTTCTGATGTAATGTGTCATTGTCTCTTTTTTCTTCTGTTCCTTTAAAAGTTTCATTAACATTTTTTTCATTTTTATCCTCTCTCTGTCTCCATGCATCCCTATTATATATGCTCTCTTCCCATGTAAGTTTTCTCTTTTTTTCTTTTTCATATAATTCAGTGCTGCATTATACAAGAAGCTTATATGTGTTTCTCTGTTCCTGCAGTTTTTGGTTGGTAAACTCATAAATATATTACATCTTTTCCTTCTTTTCCTTGCATCTTCCTTTCTTTTCCTTGCATAATACCATGTGGATCCTGCAAAGACTGGACCCCACTCCTGCTGCTCAGCCGTGTGGGTCTCTTTTCTGCTGTAACTCGTCACTGAGATCATAAAAAGGTATGGAAACCACAAGCAGTTGCAGTCACAACTACTGCTCAAATATTGACATAGGTGGTTGGATCAGACGGCTCTGCAGGAGTACAGCATCCCACTTTTCAGCAGTACAAGAGGGAAGGCAAGKCAAGGCAATGCAAGGGGGCATTAGAAGACACCCTTGAGTGGCCAGAAGCTCTGGCTGATTTTTTTGAGCTAAAGAGTCCCACATATTAGTCAGTGCAACAACAGCAGCTAAAGCAGTGCACTCAAGGTGGCACACACTTGGTAAACTTCTTCAGGCAAATAAACATGCTGTAAATCCAGAGTTTCAGCAATAAAATCTTCATGTCCTCAAAAAGATCAGAGCCCAGAAACAGGCTTCCCAGGAAAGTGGTCACAGCACCAAGCCTGACGAGTTCAAGAAGTGTTTGGACAATGCTCTTTGGCACGTGATGTGGTTCTTGGAAATGTCCTGTTCAGGGCCAGGAGTTGGACTCGATGATCCTGATAGGTCCCTTCCAACTCAGCATATTTCATGATTCCGTTACCTTCCAACTTTTCAAATTATAAAGAGATGCATAACAAATGTCTTAGACAGACACTGAGTGGAACACCTGGGTAAGTGTTATGGAAAATAAGTGCTCTGAGTCTTAAGATGAGGAGTTAGAAGTTGAGAAAAGTACTGTCCTTAAAATAACTCACATTTATCTTCACATTCTGATCAAAARCCTTACATATTAACTGTGTTACGCCATAGTTTGGATTTTGTCCTTTAATGAAAATTACACCTGARCATATGATGTAATTTCTTTCCAGTTCTTTACTATTCAGATAATATATCTTGAGTATTTTCATCACTTTTAATATCAGCTCAAATTGAAGAGACACCTCAGTTCAAGAACTCTTGCTTTCTGTCCTTAGAAAGGAGAGAACAGTAGTATACATAATGGAATACAAATCTCACTTTATTGTTCTTTAAGATATCTGTTTCAACATGCATTTCTGAGTCCTTCTCACTCAGTTTTGCCCTTGCCTCAGAAGAGTTTTCCTTACTAGATTGCACAGCTTTCTTCTCAGAAAAGAAAGCCTCTCCGGGTATTTCAAGCTTTTGTAGAAAGCCAGTAGTGCTTGGGCTCATGGGCTATATGATCAAGTATCATAATATTTGTGTATTAGGCTGCAGCTAACAAATATTTTCAAAGTGAAAAAA
>NW_026623349.1:641123-728265 GCF_030028575.1 Malurus melanocephalus | reverse complement strand
ACTCTTGAATGAATCCCATCAGGCTCCACAGAATTGTAGGGATACAGCTGGAGCAGGACATCCACACAATTTTGGGTTTTACTGGGAGTTGATCATTCTATCAATAATGGTCCTCCATGGCACTGTGATCCCCTTGGTCTATCACCTGTGTGGAAGACAGAGGTAAAGAATACATTAAACACCTCTGCCATAGTTTTCTCCCTATTTTTTTTTGAGTCTCCATTGACTCCATTGAGGATCCATTTAGCCTGCTCCACTTCTATTAAATGTTACTAAAACTCTTTCCATAGGAAAATAATGACAAGTTTCACCACAAAATTGAAACCTCCAAAACCACATTAAACTAGGGAATGCTAAACAGCCTTATGGCTAAACCAAAAGACTTCTGGAGAGAGGGAAGATATTTCAATTTTTCTCAGACAGCCATGAGGAGTTAATTTTTATTGTTTTTCCAAGGAAGGTTTAATGAAAACAAGTAGTAAACAAAAAATTACTCTGCTTTCACCTTACAAGAAAATAGCCAGCCCAGTTGCTTTGATTTATGATGAGAAAACATATGGACATTGGCCTGGAACTTAAACATGAAAAAAGAAATCAGCTTAAAACCTGAAGGAGGATCTTGCTAACAGACATTCCTGATTCCTGCAGCCAGCAGCTCCTGAAAACAAAGCAGATATTCATCCTCACCGGCAGCRACATTCCCTTGCTTCCCATTGGTGCATCCCCAGCTGCCCTGCCCTGTACTTGGGCTCCCACCTGCTCTAGCTGAGCCCTGGCSTTGCCTGGGACAGGATACACCAACCCTCTCAACAGCCTCAATGGAAACAACCCAAAATGCCCCAAAAYGGGGCCATCAGAATCCCTTGTGGGGTTAGCAGGGGCTCAGGGGAAAGGCTGGGGTCARTGGAAGTATGAAAATGGCCAGGGATGAAACCAGCAGTAAGACACCTGAGTGTGGGTAGGGAGGGGAAACAGTTTGGGAAATGGCTGGTAGGTGGAGGATGTTGATCCTTTCTGTGATCTGTGTGTCCTGTGGGAAGTAAACACTTGTACACCCTCCTCCATCCACTGTGGGATGAGCTGCCCTTCCTCTCAGATGCTGTATGCTCAGCTTTCCCAGGGCTCMGGTTGTATTTTTGCTGTGCAGTTCTGCCAGGTTACTCTGGCAGAGCTCTCTCTCTTGCCACCCATTCCATTCTACCTTGATGTGTTTCAGCATTTCCCAAATCCCTGTGTGCTGTGCTGCACCATGCCCTGTCCCATGTCCCCTTGCATCCCAGCCCAGACTGAAGTTATGTTGGGATCACAAAGACCCGACATGGTAGTACATTGTGGCACTTGGGCTTTTAATCATTTGTGGATCTGTGGACAGTGGATCCATCCATAGCAGGCCATGAATATCATGGTCAAAATAAGTAGTAATAACAATAACAATATTAATAACAACATTAATAATAATAATGATAACAATAACAATAACAGTAACAATAACAATAATAATGTTCTTGGTAGTAATAGTAGTAGTAGTATTCAATTTGCCCCAAATTTGCAATACCTCCTGAATGAAGATTTCATGGGAATCCTTACCTTGAAAAGAAGGGGAAAAAGACAAGAAGGAAAAAACTCTAGCTGATTGGCTTGGGAAGGATTAGAAGGAGCCAAAGATAAGCACACTGAAATGATCAATGGSATCTGCTGCAGCAGAGCAGACATGGTGTCTCCAGAGAGCCCAGAGAATCTCAGTTTCCCCTGCTGTTCTGTGGCTTTCATTTGAGGGATTTGGAGATAAAAGATGAATTTTGAGACCATCAAGACAAATCCCTGCATTCTACATTGCTTGAGAAGGAGTAGATTTTCTTCCCAAGGTGCACTGTTGATGTCTGTATCCATCATTACCAGTACAGTATCCTTCTGGATCTTTTGGCTGGAGGACTATAGAGCTTTCATTTCCAATCTAAGCAAATACCACATTTTATCTTTGTTCTCAATAATAGCAGTTACTTGAGCTAAATTGGCTCCGTTTTAACTAAACAGAGAGCTGAAAAGTGTTGTTCAGATTTTTTTTTTTTCACAAGTCATTTTGGCCAAGTTCACATCTGAGAGCAAGTTGAGGCTGAAATTCAGGTTTTGTGGAAGTGAATGTTGTCACAGATGTAATCTCAAAATAGTTATTGTCTCAAAACTTTAGGTTCTTCCAAATACCTTCTGAAGAATTAATTATCTGACCAAGGCATCAGATGTGGATTATTGCTTTGGATTTATTCTAAAGGCATGATCTTGGAATTCTATGTTGAACACCTTTAGTGTCAAATAACCCTATTTGGCRTGATTACAAATTCCAGTCCCAGAGTGCAAAAACAGCCCAGGGAAATGTCTGGAGCACAGTTTTTTAATGTGGGAAAGCAGCTGATTCTCCTTCCCTCTCCCATATTGCAATTTCATTCTCATRAATGTTTCCATTCTAACAGAATTTTTCTCAGAAAAAATCAGCCTCATAGCAGACACTCAACCATTCAAMTTGAGTTGTTTGGCAAAGTGATAAGCAACTGCAAGCAGTATTTTTAATGGGAAAAAGTGTTGCACAGTCGTCTCTGTATCACTCATTATTTTAATGTTTGTCTAGCTGCGGTGTTGCCAAAGCATTTATGCTACAGTATTTAGGACATTTGGCTAAATGKCAATTACTTCTCCAGACTTACTGCAAAGATTTAACAAAATAAAACAAAAACATTCCCTTCCTTCGTGCTTGGTTCATCTCAGGAAACGCATCTTGTTAAAGTGGGGGTGTAGATGGCCTTTGAGGAGCTCAATAACTCCCAAGAATTCCCTGTGTTCTACCTGAAAYAATTTTTACTTTTCTTCCAACTGTAGAGGTATTTTCAGTTTTCTTCAACTTTTACACTGACTTTTTAGAAGAGTTGCATAATTCTGTGTTTGATGGTGTTACAGTTACACATGCTAAGACTAGAATGATTTAACCTCCTCCTTGTGACCGTAATCTGGGTTTCCTGGCTGTGTTCCTTCAGCTCATGCACTGGTGAAGGAATGCATTACTCACAAACTAATCAGTGCATCTGAATCTATACATCATTATTAATATCTTTGTTTCATGCCAAAGTACATTTGCTGTTTTTAAACTCCTGAGCATGGGCAGTGCCTGGCCGAAGGAAAGGCTGAAATGTACAATAGATATGCTAGCTGGAACAAAGCTACTTTAATGGAAAGAAATMCTTGCAAGAGGAAAGCTTCACTGTCTGTCAGGCATAATTAGAAAAGAATCATAAGAAAAGGACGTATGGGCCTAGATTTTGGCAGGCTAGGATCACTCAAAGCTAGGTATCCAGTAAGCTACACTTTCTCCACACCAGATCGAGAGAGATTAATTCAGGACAAGAGAGAATTGGCAATAGGATGGGGTGGTGGCACATCATACCCAAGTGAGAAAATTGKGAGTCTGTGGCCTCACAAAAGAAATCTGGAGTGACAAGGCACAGGAAGGCCGAGTGACAGCTAGAGTCATAAAAATATACTCAAAAAGTGCTTCATGTGATATTCAAAGAGTAGTTTAAGGTATAGAATAATGCCAACAAAAGGGTTAATGGGGGGATATTGAGTGTGAATGTATCTAAGCCAGAAGTCAGATGGAGGTTTCTCATATTGGTGGCACAAGGCCCTGGGACAATCTTCTGAGGGAAAGCAAGGAAAGATGGCCACAGGGTTGTGGGATGGAGCCTGTCCAGTCTATAAGGGAATTGACATGATGTAGACTCCAGGGATGTGGCATTAGCATTGATGGAATCCTGCCCTAGACCATATTCTTTTGTGGCCACCTATGGAAATGGATAAACTGTCAAATCATAGTCACTCAAAGGACAAGGATTATTGTACACAACATGTAAMATTTATTTCACGTTCCATATGTGACACAGGGGATGTGTTACACCCAAATTCCTCCTAATGACAGTTTCCTACCTGTGTGCAAAAGATACAAATCAGTGCTTCATTTCCTAATCCCAGTAAGCTTCTAATCTTATTTTTCCCTCCAAGACCAGTTTTTATGAGCTCTGATTGCCATTGTCTCAGTCTTCATTAGCCAGAGGTCTGGTGCCAGTTTGCTGAACTTGAAGGAAGTGAGCTAAGGTGATCCCTTGCAGAAGAACATGGATTCCCTATCCACACCAGACTTAGTCTGCCGACTGACACATAGTGAGAGTCAGGAATGAATGCAATAGCTCCTTCTTTCCCTTTTACTTTTCCCCCTTGGTTGGAAGAATCCTTTCACAGGACATGAGGACTTTGTTTTCAAATGTTTCTTTCTTCCAAGATATAAGAAAATTGTACACCTCACCTTTTCCTGTATTACTTGGGGATRGTTAGTAACAGTCTGCTTCCATGAGTGGAAAAAGAGAATCTTCTGTTTTCCRGTATTTCCCTTGAAATTTCATTTGCTGTAATTAAATTTTTATTTTAACATCCTTGGAGACCAAAGAAATTGGCTGCACTTACAGTGTATGCTTTCTGTGTTTATTGGCGAAATGATGCCACATCAGCAGAACATGCTGGAAGCTGTCTGATCCTCTGAGAAACCTCCTCACAGTTATCATAATATGTAGCCAGTGTTCAAGAACAAAAAAGTAAGGAAAGCTGAATCCAAAGTAACTGCAGTATAGTGTTTAGAGAATATATATATTAATATTTATTGTGACATGTATTGTCCTTGCTTTTACAAAGACACTTACCCTTTAAAACCACTGGCCAAATAAAATGTCTAAAGACTTAAAAAAAAAAAAAAAATTACTGCTTTTGCTAGTGAAGCTGGATCTAGGTCTCATTCTTAATCACTGGCTAGGTCCTGAGTGTTGGATCCCCTTGTTTTACCTAGCAAAGGG
Source organism: Malurus melanocephalus (assembly GCF_030028575.1). Taxonomy (NCBI): domain Eukaryota; kingdom Metazoa; phylum Chordata; class Aves; order Passeriformes; family Maluridae; genus Malurus; species Malurus melanocephalus. The sequence continues at coordinate 723,376 of NW_026623349.1, read as the reverse complement.
CACAGCAAGGCATTACTGACTCTCTTGTTCTGTCTCACACTTTCTCTGTCTCTTCTCTCTCATATGTATGTGTGTATATACATGTACTCACACAGGTATGCATATACATATGCATATGGATGATTTGTTTTCAGCCTTTTAAGTAATTTTAACACTACAGAGCAAATCACAGTCACATTTTTTAAGCACATTTTTGAAAGGACAGAATAATATCAGGCCTATTGAGTGGCCTGTGCCACCAAGACAACAGCACAGAGTAATCACTCGTCCTGTTGAAGTGAAACTAGGGCAACAGTAGGAGGACTTCTTGAAATAGATGCAGCCTTATACTACCAGATGTTCTATATTTTTTAAAAATTGTATTTGATGATTTCAGCTTAAGTTAAGGTACATTGCTAATTTTCTCAGGTCTGTCGATGAAATGATGACTGACATTGATTCAGCAAATGGTGGCTGTAAAAGAAATAGACATCCTTGGAGTCTGAGTCTTGGAGTTCATCAAAGCTGTTTGCTTGGCATTGTTGCTTTTAATGTGAAAAGGTCACAATATCACACTTAAAAGAGGTACAATTAAAAAGCAATTCAAATAAATAAACAGTGATTCCCACTAGAATAAAGAGTGAAACTCTCGCCTTAAGAAACAATCATCATCTGTTCCCATAGAGYTCATCACTGACACATATCCCCTGTTACATCTGCCAATTCTCATTGCCACCTCCCTTCCTCAGCCATGCTGATACATGTCCATGGAAAGGCTGCTCCAGTRCTCTGTGCCCCTGGGAACGACAGGCAGCGTGGGAGAGGAGCCACTTGGTGAATGTGACCTTAGTGACAAGGCTGTGGAGCTGAATCTGAGCTGTGGAGCATCTCTCAGCTGAATCATTCTTGCCTTTTAAAAAGTATTGGGCAATGCTTTGGGACTCAGTGACCTGAGGGGACACTGTTTGAACTGTTCTTCTTCTGCGCGTGGGAGGGAGGAAGGCACAAGTTTTACAAAGGGCAAGTCCATTAAAAAACAACAAAGCAAAGCAAAAACCAACAGCTTATCATTCCACTGCAAAATATGCTGGAGGATTTCAGGATCTTGGTTGCTGAAGGCCATCAAATTCTTCTCCAGTCATAAATATGTGAACAAATTAAGCTCTTTGTGGTTTTGGCTGATCCCAGCCATGTTTAGTCTTAATCTGTCTCAATCATGAGCTACCTTTTAAAAATAACACTTTGTGGTTCCAAAACATTTTTACTTAATCCTTGCTTAGTTTGGAAAGGCATTATATTTGGAAGGATGCACATGTCCATGTGGCTTTGAGGGATACTCCCTTCACAGTTCTCATCCATCATAAATTTTCTTGAAAAATAATGTATAATGCTCTGGCATCCTGCTATTGAATGCCAGATTCTAAACAGTGTGGGTTTTCTTTGGTGTTTTGCTTTTTTTTCCCAGGGGAACCTACAGCTTGTAGTAGACAAAAAGAATTAAGTTCCAGAAAAAACGCTAAATTGATACATCAATTTACTTGGATCTTCTCCATATTTGAAGTCATAGACATCARTTCTATTTACCACAGAAGAAACTAAAGAAGAAAAAACAAAAATTTAATAATATTTCAAAGATCACACCCACAAATGTGTCTGGAAAATGCCTGACATTTCACATGGAGAGATGTAACACTCCCTGAAGAGCAAGAACTTGGCTTTATTTACTGAATATAAGGTAAACAGTTTYTAAGATTAGTTTCCAATCCATGGGTAATTGAAAGAAAGTCATTTAAATGGTTCACTTCAGGACATCTTTTGCACTCTTTTCTCAAGTGAAATATTAGTTTTCATCTCTCATTCTCCTCTTAAATTAGTACAGTCTGAGAGACAGCAAGTCTTGAGAAATCTGGTCTCAAATTCTCTTTTTATACTTAATCAAACATTTCTTTCTTTTTACTTCATCTTTTAGATACTGTGCTGAAATTTTCTATCAATCACACTATTCCAGAAAAAAAGCATTTTAAAGCACTTTTCCTAAAAGACAAACTTTTTCTTCTACAGAAAATATACACATTTCTTAATCCTCTCCCAAATTCTTAAAATAAGCTTGCATGATGCAAAATCATGCAAAAAATTGGTGTCGATATTTTTCTAAATCTTAAAGCTGAATGCAACACTGTCTTCCTAACCTTTTGTGGACAGCCTTCATTTGTATTGTAGCTAACATTGTGTATGCCCCTCTCAAGTCAGCACTTTTGAGTGAGGCTACTGCATTCAGGGTAGCAAACATGGAAGTTCGTAAACCACACAGTCACTTTTGCAATGTTTGGATTTKGTGGTAAAAACGTTATCACAGGATTTTTGCAACCAGCTCTTTGATTTGAACCATCMGATTGCATTTGTGCTGGAATTAAATGTTTCAAGAGCACGTCTGCTTGATCATGTGCTAATATAGTTAACATGCACACATCTGAGGCCACAAAAACAGCACATAAATTTGTGGACAAGTAAAATTAAGAGAGCAATTTTAGAAACCAGATCAAAACCACATATTAAACAGTTTGGAAAAATTCAGGCATAGCATTCAAAGAGCACAAAACCAAGGCTATGCAGTGCTGTCTGTGCAATTCGAAACAATTCTGTATTAAATTCCAGAATATATGCAGTTGCACAAAACATAAAAACCTCAGGGAAAAAAAGTAAAATAATTTTCAAATTAGTTCTGGTTGGTGAATCAATTTCCAAATCTCTTGTTTCCACTGAACAACTGGAACTGGAAAGCAATAAAACTGAGGAATTGCTATAGTAAGGGATTTTGGTGTGTCTCTGTTAGGTTTTGACAACTGGGGGTGGGGAGAGAGGAAAGAATTATATCAGTAATTTCCAAAGTCATTTGCTGTTTCTTATATTCTTCAAGCCAAGTTAGTGGAATCATCCCCAAGAATGGTGCTACATGTGGTGCATGGCAGATATTTCGGGTCTGGTCCTCAGAGAAAAGTGATTTAGGTGGACAGCCACTGCATATGATGTCACAAGGACCTGTCTCTACCCACAACATCTAGTACAGAGTCACATCCACAGTGCTGCAGCAAATTGCTGCAGCAAGGACTACAACCCTAACAGCTGTGGGTGGCTAAAGGATGCTTCAGTAAACGTGTACTATGATCTATTGATTTAATTAAATACCAATAAATATCCATATCTTTGTGCATATGTAGATTTTTTAATTCTTTTTTAATGAACTTGAACATTTAATGAGCCTTTGGGGCTTCCATGGGAGCAAGGCTTGCAGCCAGATACTGGTGCTGCTGTAGTTGTCATCTGAAATAAATGTTTCTTCAAACAAGCTGCAGTAAAAGTCCAGAATCAGGGGAAGTATCTGTTTTGGCATCTTCTTTATCCCAAGGAAAGACATTGCCCAGGTGTCAGGCTGCTACCCACACATAGGATGACAGCTGAGTTTTGTCCGAAGTCTGCRCATACATTTGGTATTTTCAGCTTTTATAACATATGGGAAGTTATTGTGCAGCCATTGGATAAGATAATTAAGAAAGGATTTTCATCCTCAAAACGTACATTCCTTGGCTGTRAGGGACACTTCCGCAGTGAGTCAGAAGGACACAGAGACCTTTTGTTTACCGAAGGCTGGCAAATCATTTCATCTCAACCAACAGCCTCCTTAGTGACAACATCCTGACTGCTTCCAGCAACCAAATGGTTTTTCACAGCAGGGTTCAGGCAGTAATTTTCTTTTAGGAACTTGCTTGTATTTTGCCTTGTTAGGCACCATTCTTCTCTGAGTTTAAACTGCCACATATAGGAAAGGACACTTGGAAAGTATTTGCAGCTGGAACACAGCTGCAGTAAGATAAGATGTCATATTTTAATTATGTTCAATTTAATCAGCGGCTGAAAGGCCAGGTGGAAGCACATGGGCAGCTTGAGTGGATTGCACCCAGGGAAAACAGGTGTGAGAGAAGAATAAAGCCTGAGATAGCATGCCCTTAGCATTACACTCAAAAATCCTGGTTTTGCTACTTTTAACACTTACAGCAAACCCTGTYGAAATGTGACTCAAAACTCCACTACTTTTGGGTCAAAAGGTTTACACGTGGAGGGAGAGACAGTAGGAGAGCATCAGGCTGTCTGGAGCCACTTGGAGATCAGTAAGCACTGCCTCCCTTTTATGTGCTGATGGACAAGGTCCTGTCCTTGRTGCAAGCTCCTGCCCTTAAATCTGGTTTTGTTAGGTTTTATGGATGCTGCAGCTCAACACATGCTGTGGCACATGTTCTGTCATGGAGTCAACTTCTCAAGGATGATGAATTTTGCTCTGAGCAAGGTGACATTAGCAGGGGTTCCCATTGCCTTCCTGAARATTGCTTTGCTTTGAGGTCCATTTCAGATCACCRCGCTATTACACGTGTCAAGCATGCYGAGGTCTTGGTGCTTGTTGTCTTTGCATTGGAATAGTGCTGTAGGGAAGAAAAAGGGTGATTTGAAACATGCAAACAGCAAAATTCAAGAAAATTCTCACAGAGTTAAAAAAAAGGTTGTTATCAAAGCACAAAAGCACAGAGCAGTGCAGTTTAGGTACTAGGCTGTATTTCTTCAGATAGGTACACAGTGCTGTAACATGTGATTCTACATTTCTGCCAACTTAGTCTGAAATTTGAAAGTAGGCAGCCAATCTGACATTTTCAGTTGAACCTGTTGAATTTAATTGAGTAAGTGGAACTGCTAAGGTCACTGCATTACTCATCCTGCTGYCGTTTTCACTGAACACCAAGAAACGAGAGCTGTTCAGGTGTCCACATGGACTGCCACAGGGTCATGGAAACTCAATGGCATTTCTWGAATGGATTCTTCTAAAGGACTCTGCACAACCTTCTCTTCTCTACATTGAAGAACCCCAAGTTGAGAGAGATCAGCCATGGAGAGAAAGTCTCATGCTGACATCTGACCTCAAGCTGGCACCAGCCCTGCTCTCCAGCACACAAACAGCAGCTCTGACAAGTGCTTGTACAGCCCCAAGAAAGAAGAGCCCCTCAGGAGATGGGCAGAAGCTGGAGGAATAGCAACCTCAAGCAGGTAATGAAGAGCACAGAAATGGTAATATGGCAGCAAGAAGGCCAGCAAGGCACAGTAGAGAGACAGGGCCTAGGATGCAGCAGTGACACTGGAGGCGCTAGGCTGTGAAATGAGAGGAGCAGCTGAGCTCTCTGTGTCCTGACCTACTTGTGAGCACTGTTCTCCATCTGGATGCCAGTTTTTTGATGGCAACAGGGATGGTCACAGGATTGGTGGAGTGGTGGCTGATCTGGGTCAGAAACAAAGRCAGAAACTGTTTAATGTGGCATTGTTATCCCCCACTCTTACTAGCTGGACTAACAGCCATGATCTCTGTGTCTCTTTAGACTGCGAAATTGGCTCTTTCAGGGAGGGTTATTGTAAGTGATGGAATTTGTGAGGGTTGGCAGGTGGCGGAGTTTAAAATACTTTTAATTTATATCATTAATCACAAGGTAGAACTATACACATTATTTCCTACATGAAACTGGCTTTTTACTTTTAGGTTATTGAGATCAAACCCAGTGTCCAGACACCCAGGCATGTCTGTGCTTAGCTAGCCAACACTCAATTACTTACAAAGCACACTGAAGTGCACAGATATGGCACAATTCACTGTGCACGTATGCTCTACAGTGCATTCCCTATGAATGTATAAAGTAATAATAAAACCACATTTGTGCAGGGTGTACACACTGTGTATGTAACTGAACACCAAACAGCACTGCTGAGTGCAAGGTGCCTTTGGGGATTACACCTGTTTGTGGATATAAATGTTTTCTTTCCCAAGTTAGAGTCTATCATAGATTCCCACTGAGAATTTGCTCAGGATTTTATATTCTGTCTGTAAAATTTTCATTCTTTTAACATGCTCTTGGAAAAAAGAAAATAAAAAAATGATACTGTGGAAAAGAATCTAGGCTTGGAAAAYACCTCAGAGATCAAAACAGTTCCAACTCTCCCACTGAGGCACATCTTTCCTACTTATTCATGTAACCTTTCTCCTACTTAGAGCAGTTTTAAATGAGAACAAAACTGTTGCATTGGAAGTTAARCACCCTATGGTTGCGCATAATAGTTTCTTTTCGTGTCTGGTTACAAAATATCTCCATTAAGGAAGGAGCCCCTCCTGGAGCAAACACCTTAGAGCTAACTCTACATTCTCTAAGTAGTATGTGTTGAGATTACTAGSTGATTGCGACCATGCTGCGATGAACTTTTAAAAAAATTCTTTGAGGGCTGCCCCACATTACCATAGCCCATTCCTGAACAGATCTTTTGGAGGAACCCAGGACACCAGCCTTGGAGAGGAAGCAGTTGCTCTGTATCCATGGGTGCAATATCACATAGTTATCCAGCAGTATCTTGCATTATGCATCAAGGCATAAGAAGTACACTTTTATTAGTAGACAGATAAGTTCAATGGGAGCTTCATGTACCTAGCAATCACTAATCCTTTTGTAAAGTTTCTGCACTCTGGGATGAAAATGACAACAAAGTCCTAGGCTGTGCTTTATATGTTTGTGTCTTACTTGTGTCCAGTAGGATCACATCCACTGTAACACCTGTGTAACTTTCCCAGTCCCACAGCAATAACAAGATAGCAATGACAAGATCAACCCAGCAGCACCGACTTTTTATGTAAAGACCAGGGATGAAGTTTTYCACTTCCAAAAGTTAATGTCACCTGGGTCTGAATATTTAGTGACACAAAAGAGTGGAGATGTATATGGCAGAGCGAAACACAAGTGATTCCCTCCTCCCAATGCCAGCTGACCTGTCTGGTCCTTCTCATGCTCTCCACCCAGCCTAGCCTAAATTCAAGATGGATATGTATACAGAGAGTCAATCCACTTTCTTGTGCRTATCTCAGAAGTAATTTCTGTGTAGAGTTATTGCAGAACAAATATTCACACTAGTACTCAGTAATGCCTGAGTGTATAAAAGATGGTGAGTGCACATGGATGCCTTCTCCCATCTTGGTATTCATAGAAGCTCTGCAGGGCTAAAAACCCCAGAAATATTGGGGCCTGGAGTTTAGTATTTTGCAGCTTTCCAGGCCCTTATATTAACATTCGTCAAAAGTTGAGAAATAATTGGATATCTTAAGAAAATATAATAGGACACCTTTCAAAAGCATCCTATATCCTCTAAATTATTTTGGCACTACCCCATTCCAGGAGCCCTGTGTACTTCCCATTGAGTGGTTATAGTCGTCCTTGTTTTCTCTGCAAAGATATTGCTTGATTCTGGGTTGGGTTTGGTTTTTTTTTTGTTTTTTTTTTTCTCCCTGAGGCTGGTTTGATACACGAAATTAAGTCCAGACAAGCAACATTTGAATTAGAGCAAGCCCATGCACCCAGGGAGACTATCCCATACACCTGGGCTCCTTCATGAGGACTCCAGTCATCTACATAACTCTGTGGAATACAGTTAGACTGACATTCCCACTATAACTACCAAACTCTTCACAAAGGGGAATCATTGCACTTTTTACTTTATCAGTATCTCTTGCAGAATGCTGCTGATCAACAGARAAAGCAGATGAATTTAAGGCAACCCAGAGTCTTGCAGGGAACAACATCTTGTTAGGGTAGGTTCTCTGGAAGCTGGTAGGAGAGATAGGAAAAGCCAAATGGCACAGTACATGAGAACTTAGAAACAAAATTAAATGAAGGGACTGCTTGATGATGAGCAGTTTTGATGAAAGCCTAATGTTGCTGGGAAGTTGTCCTCTTGTATTACAGCACAGAGCTATACATTACAAATACCAGAACATTCTGCTTGGCAGAACGCATAATTTTGTTTATCCATGGATTTTTATTTTTTTTTAACACATTATCCTTGATGGTACTGTATCAAATTACAAGGCTTACCTTATTGTAACAAATTTCTTCCATTTATGTGGTCCAAAATCTAACCTGTGTCATTTTAAAGCCATCACCCCTTGTATACCACTCCAGGTCCTGCTAAAAAGCATGTCCCTGTCTATCTCATAAAACCCCTGAAAGGCCACAATCAGGTCTCTCTAGAGCCTTCACTCTTCCAGGCTGATCAACTCCAACTSTCTCAGCCTTTCCTCATARGACTGCCAATAGCATTTGTAGTAAAAATTGTCTTTTCAGAAATCAATGCCTGGAAAGAGATATCCAACAAAATGCAACTTAAAATACATGAAAGCCTATTAAAAATATGGGGGCTTGGGGAGTGATGTTTATATCTCTCATACTTTCAAAGGTTTGTGCCATGAAAGGCAAAGAAATACTAAATAGATAATCAGCACATTTAGGCAGAATTTGGAATGGCTTCCTGGCGCTGCTGTATCCTTCAGCTCCTAAGGCTGCAGAAGCAGCACAGGGACAGTCCTGCAGACAAATATCTCATTTCTCATGCTGATGATCCAGTAAAAAACCCTGTGATATCAGTACTGTGGATTTACTAAATTGTRATTTATCTCCTGTGAAATGACTGTACAAATAAAAAAAAGCATGTAAAAGAGGCCAAGTGGCAGTAATGGGAGATTTTAACTACCAGCAATCAACTGCTACATTAGGAGAAGGATATAAACTGGAGACTGGTGATCTCTGACTTCTGACTTAATACAGAATATGCATGAGGTGTAAAAGGCTGGTATCAAATCCAGATTGCAGACAAGGGAAAGGGAAGTTTAGGAATAATCAGTAGTTTGGGAAGATGAGGAAGACATTTTTCCACATCTAATTACTTTTACATTCTACTAAACAAACCAGAGGGATGACACAGTTACCTAATATAAAAAGAATTTAAAAAAATACAAATGAGGGAATTTTACCCCATCCACAGTCAGAAGAGTGTCATCACTGCTGTTTGCTAAAAGAATAAACTGTTTTTTTCTAACACTTTGAATGCAATGTTGGGCTGTCCTTTCTGAAAAACTGTCTGTGTCACTCCCTTATGCAATTTTTGATGATCCAGATTTCAACATTATGTATTATGAAGCAAGAAGACATGGAATGGAAATGAGCCACTGGGTGATTTCTTACAGAGATATGCCACTACATATCCATAATAAATAAATTTGAATGGGATCAACGTCTGATGTGTTAACTATAGCACAGCTACCTAAATGAGAAAAAAAAATAGGGAGGGTTGTCCAATTGTTGGAGCTGGCAATTGTCTAATTGTTAAATTCTTTAGGAACTATGGACTCATTTTGCCACAGTCCTACTTTTGACTTTAAATGTATGTGTTATCTCCGTCTGTTTATTTTCTCAGATAGGGTGACTGTAATTGCATTGTAAATTGTTCCCCATTATTCAAATTGTTTTGCTATTATTTGAATTTATGCATAGAAAGGTAACATGCAATGAAAACTGGCTGTACAATAAATTACTGCCTYACCACAAACATACTGCTTCCCACAAAAAAATGAGTGTCACAGTGCACACTTACATAATCAAAAGCCTGAGCAACACTAAAACTCAAAAGGCTCACWCAGGACTCAGTAAACCAAGACTCTTTCATTTTTAATTTTTAATTTTCCTGCCCAATATTTTACCTACATTTTCTCTAAGTAATTATATATATGAAGTCAATTTCATGACAATGCAGCACACTGTGCATAGTTACAAGAATTTTAGCCCCTGTAGTATTGCACTTAATAAGCAACACAGAAACATAGAGTCACAGAAGGATGAGGGCTGGAAGACACCAAGCATCTTTTAGTCCAAACTCCCTGCCATGGACAAGGAGAATTTTTAGTAGTCTGAGTTTGCTCAGACCCCCTTCCAACATGATCCTGAACAYTTCCAGGGACAGACTATTCACAGCTTCTCTGGGAAACTTGCTCCAGTGATTCACCTTCCTCACAGTTAACRGTTTCTTCCTAATGTCTAATCTAAACCTACCCTCTTTAGGTTGAAGCCATTTCCCCTTGTCCTGTCACTACATGCTCTTGTAAAATATCTCTCTCCATCTCTCTTGTAGACTTCCTTCCTGATARCGGAGGACCAAAATCAGGTCTCCAATCTCTTTCAGGCTTCTCTTTCCAGGCTGAACAATCCCAATTCTCTCAGCCTTTCCTCACAGGAGAGGTTCTTCATCCCTGTAATCCTTTGGGCTCACTCCAACAGGTTCCTGTCCCTCCTGTGCTGGGCCCCAGAGCTGGGTGCAGTGTTCCAGGTGGGGTCTCAGCAGAGCAGAGCAGAGCAGAGGGGCACAATCCCCTCCCTCCCCTGCTGCCCACRCTGCTTTGGATGCAGCCCAGGACACGTTTGGCTCTCTGGGCTGGCAGTGCCCATGGCCGGGTCATGTCCAGACTCTCACCCACAGCACCCCCAAATCCTTCTCCCCAGGGCTGCTCTGATCTGTCCATCCCCAGCCTGTGTTGGAACCAGGTGCAGCACCTTGCATTTGGTTTTGTTAAACCTCAGGAAATTTCCATGGGCTCACTTCTTGTCCAAGTCCCTCTGGTTGCCATCCTGTCCTTCAGGTGTGTCAACAGCGCTACTCATCTTGATGTCATCTGCAAATTTCCTRAGGGTACACTTGAYTCTTTTATGTCATTAATGAAGGTAGTAAATAACACTGGCCCCAGTACAACCTTGGGGGACACCACTTGTCACAGATGTCCTTTGGGACTCTGAGCCATTGACCGCAACCTTTTGGATGAGACCCTCCAAACAATTTTTTATCCATTTCTCTCCAATTTAGAAAGAAGGATGTCGCGGGGGAATGTGTCAGGCAGGACTTGCTTTTGGTGAATCTGTGATGCTTTTCTCAAATCACCTCCCATCAACTGTTGCCATGGGGTCTGTGCTGCCTTGGTGAGTGTATAGGTTGAGGTACCTGGTTGCTTCCRCTAAATTTCTTAGCCCACCAATAGTGGCTGCAGACATCAGTGCTGCAGATATGAAGACCAGATACCAGTTCTCAAAATACTCTGCAGTCTGTGGGAAAGAAGGAAGGAGATCAGCTGGTTGACGTGCAGAAACTTGAAACATTATATGGAATAAGCACATGTGCAACTGGCTTGTTCTTGTCAAGGCAATTAGTCTTGCTTTTTGTTTTCTCCGGACTGATTAAATTAAAACAGGATTGGCATCAGAAAGCTCTCTTTGTCAAGGCCCAGTGTTCCTAACTTAGTAAAGAACTTCCACATAGACTAGGCTTGTTTTCACAGAAAATGTACATGGTTCTGAGTTCAGATTGTGGGGTACAGTATCCAAAGCCCATTTGAGAGGAAGCTCTCTCAGTAACTGTTTCGCACATTCTGGAAACCAGAACATATGGAAYATTCTGGAAACCAGTCCATCCTTCATGTGGGTATATGGAAGAGAGGAGGAAGCCTAGGAAATCTGCAGATAACACCAAACTGGATGTGAATGTCAATCTGCTGCAGGGTAGAGGGCTCAGCAGAGGGATCTGGACAGGCTGGATTGATGGGCCAAATYGAGCAATATGCGGCTCAAAAAGACAAAGCACCGGGTCCTGCACTTTTACCCTATACAGGCTGGCGACAGAGTGGCTGGATGGTGGACAGACAGAAAGGGTGCTGATTGACATCAGACTGGACGTGAGCCAGCATGTGCCCAGGTGGCCAAGAAGGCCAATGCCATCCTGGCCTGTATCAGCAATAGCATGGCCAGCAGGACYAGGGCAGGGACTGTCCCTCTGTACTCGGCACTGGTGAGGCCACTCCTCGAGTGCTGTGTCATTCTGGGCCCCTCAGTTCAGAAAGGACATTGAGGGGCTGGAGTGTGGCCAGAGAAGGKCAACAAGKCTGGTGAAGGGTCTGGAGCACTGTGAGGAGCTCACGAATCCTGTGAGGAGCAGCTGAGGGAGCTGGGGCTGTTTATCCCGGAGAAAAGGAGGTTCAGAGACCTCATTGCTCTCCACAGCTGCCTGAAAGGAGGGGACAGCCAGGTGAGGGAYGGTCTCTTCTCACAGGCAACGAGTGACAGGACAAGAGAACACAGCCTCAAGCTGCAGGGGGTGGGGGATGGTTAGGCTGGACATCAGGAAGAAGTTCTTCACAGAAGGCGTGATTGGGCCTTGGATTGGGCTGGCTAGGGAGGTGGTGGAGTTACTRCCCCTGGAGACATTTGAGAAAGACTGGATGTGGCACTTAGCTGACAAGGTTGTGCTGGTCATAGGTTKGACTTGAGGATCTCAGAGGTCTTTCCCAGCCTGGTTGATTCTGTGATTCTGTGACATTTGTACTTACCCTTTCCTCCCCAAGACTGCAAGACACTGTCTGTGATTTGGTTCAAGACCTTGCTTGTCAATCCCAGCTGAGCAATTTATAAGATGAAGATAAAAGCCCGTTGCTGACTCTATTCTTCCATTCACTCTCTTTTCTGTTCTTTGCGCTAGTGGCTGGATTTCCCTGCTRTGACTGAACCAAAATCTTTGGCAGTTTCTGAATCCTCAAGTCTACTTTTTGTCCTTCACTTCTGTTGCTCCTGTCTAGTAAGGGATTTTCCATTATGCTCTGTGTTGTCGGGGATTCTTTAGTAAGTTGTTAAAAACCTGCCAAACCTGGGAGTACTTGATTTTAACATCGGTAAAAAATCTGAGGACTGGCTCCACAAGTACTACTCTTCTGAGCTGATTCACTCTGTGTTCATAACAAAGGAATTGAATGTATTTTTTTATACTGGTTTCATCTGCACTAACACTGTTTGCAGATATTAAACATCAGTGTTAATCATGTAGAGTGTAATCCACAAACTCAGTGTAGCCCCTGTGGATGACATGTTGTACAGGGCTGTATTTTATGGCTTCTCCCTGGAGAGCTCTCAGGTTAAGGTAAAAAGCCTGCTGTTGCTTGATGTTTAATAGCTTGGACATTATTGTGGAGCCTGTAAAACYTCAGCCTTGCTGTTACGTGTGTTCTTCGGCAACTGTACAATCAGCACGTTATGGCTGCAAAATGTTCCCTCAGTCAAGGGAGCTGTAATCTAAAATAAATATTTAAAAAAAATATTATGAAGGACTTTTCTCTACAGATGTTCACTTGTGTCATTGTAGCAGTTAAATTACTTTAAATGGAGTTTTTTGTCTGACTAATTGTGGCTATACAAATTAAGAAGCAAAAATACTTGGTTTTGATAGATACATTCACTTTAATAATTTAAAAACTGCTCATTCTTGTTTAACTCAGRCCTGTAGCATGTCAGCAAATGGAAAGCATTCAGTGTGAAGTTTGCCCCTCGCAGTGATACAGTTAATTACTGTGGATGCAGTACTTCTGACCCTTTTGTCATTATTGGTTCTCATGACTTTGACCACAGGTCATGACCAGGAAATTATAAGAAAAAAAAAAAACCAACAGTACATTTAACCGTAATTTCTTCAAATTACTATTTTCTGACAGTGCTCACTGAAAAAAGAAAAATACAGTAACATTGCTGTATAAGGAAATCTTCACATGTCTTTCATCCAAGTGTACTATAGCATCACATTTAATGCAGAGAAAATTAAGGTTRGGAGCAAACTCTCGGCCCAAATAAAGTCAGTGGGAGCTTTGCCATGGCCTTTAGAGGACCAGCATATATTCAGCTCAAGTCAGTATAACCAATTCTTATTTATGGACTTTATTTTGAGCACATTTTTTTCTGTAGTGGTTAGAGTGTGTTGAAAATAGTGACCTTCTGAGCTAAAGGAAAATGAAATAAGGGRAAAAAAAAAAGGTAAAGTGATTTGTGTGCACGATAAAAGTGTTTTTCTGCAATAACACAGCATGTGGTCAAGAATTACACAGGTTGCATTTGCCACTTTATATCTCCTGCCAGACGAATACAATTCAGGGCCTGTTATCCCCGCCTGCAGTACTGTTTCATAGTTATGAAGTCATGACAGCTGTGATTGCCGGTGTGGAGAATAAAGTCTGTGGAAAAAGTTTGGATGGCTTCCCACTGTACACAGGCCAAAAATAAGTTAACTGGAATTAAAACAGAAGAGGAGAAAACTTGCAGGGGGAGACAAGCAAGAGAAACAAACGACATTTTACATTGGGACACAAGCTGAATCAAATACACTCTGGGATAGATCCTGACTCCACTCCCATCTCYGCAGGATCCTGGAACTGATAAAAAGTCCGAGGTGTAACCAAGAACCCATTTTGGCCAAGTGTACTCTACCTTATGGAAATTGGTACTTCCCATTTCCTGCCTCCCTGGAGATTCACAAGTCATTCGAATTAATTTCATTCCCAGCTTAACAATAACTGTGCAAACAACACCTCAGTCCTTGCACCTGAGGAAACATTATGATCTATAAACTCACAATGTCCCACTTGAACGTGGGCAGCAGGTGCTAATCAATAATGCATTGCCGACATTTAAACAAGGGATCTCCACAGAAACAGTCTCCTGTAGCTGTGACAAAAGCCACATCTCTGTCCCCCTACAGGTTCAGGGCTATGATTTGCAAAGCAGGATCTGATTCCCTCTTTCTTCATCTACCACCTGTGGAAAAAACCTTCTCATATAAYCAAGGCAACAATGCTTTGCCAATGAATATTAATGGAAAATGTTTCTGTTAAATTTGTGACAAATAGCGCCAGGGTATGCTGAACAGTTTAATGATTGGTATGTACAGTTTGGTTCTGCACGTTGCTGTGTAAGTACCAGAGAGAAAAATGCCAATGTTTGGGGGATTTTGCATTCAGTAACTGATATTTGCTACAACAAAAGACTTATCATGAAGGTGAGATCTGTGTTCTTCTGAAGGCCTTGGAGAAATTTTGCAGAGAGGATGTTTTTTCTAGCGATGACAAAGAAGAGAGGGTGATGTCTTGGATACTGAGAAATGGAAGCTGACTGCAGACCTTTTATGGGCCACAAAGAACTGGTCTGCCATGTCTGCATCTCTGACTGGTCCATGTGGACATTATAATTTGAAYTCAATTCAGTTCTGTTGATTGCAATTGCATTGAATGGGCTCTTCCCACTCACCCCAGGAAACAGCGAGTGTGGTGACACAAGATACATGGCAAAAGCTCTGGACAAAATGATTAGCCAAGAAACAAACAAAAAGGAGGACTGAAAAACGGACCAGTTGTTAAATTTTGAGTACATGAGCATCAGTTTCAAGATGCCCATAACCATATTCAGAGGGAAGGGTTACTTCTGCCTGACTTGGGGAAAAARGCTTTAACTCTCTCTCACAATGACTGTTCACCTAGCATTATGCTGTTAACCTATTTCACTTGCATGTCTCTGTCCCTTGCCTCAAACCCCTGCTAGATGGTGATAAACTTCCCTAGAACATGCTAGTGACAACACCAGCAATGTTTTTTTTTTCCTTTTTATTGCTCCAGCTTATGTGGTCCTAACTCATCTTTGCCTTATTTAGAAATAAACTTTTATATTATGAAAGTATCTATTATATTAACACAGAGGCAGGCTCAGACTGTTTGACTTTTCTAATCTTTATTTATTTATGATTTTTAAATATTTAAAGCCAGAAAAAAAATAGATTGAAAAATTAAACATGGTGAAAACCASATGCAAGGGGAAGATTAGAGAATTAAGCCTTCCCCTCCTGTCTGTCCTCACTCAGCAATTACACCACCACTGTAGCATCTCCTTCACACAATTCTGTTGGGTCTTGGGAAACAGCTAGCTTGCCATCAAAATACAAAAATCCCCAAAAATATTAGTGGGTGATTTCAAGCACTTGTTAAATGATGGCAGTTGACAGCCAGGGGCTTGGGCAGGGCCAAAGGACAGGTAAGAAAAYGTGAACTGCTGCTTGCATTTTGTGACTGACTGTAGACAGGAGAAGGAAGAGACAGTGACAAAGCTGGAGAAACATCACCAAGGGCAAATCCTGACCTGTAGCTGCAGTTACATGACAGTCCTACAGCAGGTAACACCACAAAGAAAGCCAAACTTTCCTATGTCCAGAGGGTGACAGATATTTCCACTTTCAAATCCACTATATAAACACCTCATGAAATATAAATCCCCAAACCTATTTTCCCTGCTATTTTCCTTCACTATTTTTTTCTTTGTGTTTAGTTTCTTCCTCTGTCTTACCTTGAGCTTTTGGAAGGGAAGCAAATTTTCTGAACATGAATTACTTTCCTACCTCATGCAGAGGACAGCACCAAGGCTGTAACTGGTCAGTGCTCAACACCTCAGTTAGCACCCTCAAAGCAGAGGCTCTCAGAGCTGGTCACTGTCCCCAAGTTAATCCCTGATACAAACGGCACAACGCAAGCTGAGAATAAAGAGATCTGTGAACTAAAGCACTGGATTTTAAGACAACAAACATATGCAGTCTAATTGCAAAATGAGCACCAGCACTCTTGAGCAAATTGGGTGGGGAAAGGTGGAAAAGTAATGTAACAAGGAGTATTCAGATGGTAGAAGTGCATTATCCTGGCCTTGCAGGTACAGGMTGAGATGTTTTATTAATATGTAATTATGCTGATTCCCAGTCTCATACACCAGACTAAAATAAAAACTAGGGCATCACTTGCTCTGCAGCCTCTTTCTGTTAGTCACAGAGTGTCCTTGGAGTACTTTTCATTTGAAAACGATTGTAGCCTGAATACCTTGTTTGATGTAAGACTACCACTCCTCTCAATCCTTAGGATAACAGGAGAAGGAAATTGGGTTGTACAATGATAGTTTTTCTTGAGGCAAAGGATAGAGCATTGGGGTTTAGAAAGACAGGGAGGGGTAGCCCTGGTACACATCAAGCCTGCAGGGCAGCATTTTGGATATTTTGGTCTCAAGGGTTTTGTTCTGTGACRTGGCTGCTCCTCTGCTTCTGGCATTGGCTATTTCAGAGACAACTTCTGTACAGGCACTGTAAATAGAAGTGGATGTGATTGCTTGCTGTATGGGATTTGGTCCATTTTTATTTGGTTAAATTACAAATCATACTTGTGCTTCCTCTCCCTTCCTGTTTTCCCACTGATCTTGTTTTTGTGCATAGTATTTGCTGTGCACTGGACAGCTGCCTGAGCTTGCAGCTGATCAGTATGTCCTTCACACTGCTTGATCCTGATTAGGATCTGGTTGAATTGGTTAATGCACCAGAAGACACCAGATGGATCCAAAAGGTACCATAGCCCTCATTTATTTTCTTTATGTGCCATTTTCCACCGTTGAGCAAAAGCACTGTGCACAAGCTCTCCGTGTTTCTTACTCTGCATTTTGTTCTGGTAAATGAGAATGATTGCGAACAAAGGAAAAACCCAAAGAAACACTGGGAGAGGCCAATACTGKGCTCTTCTCATAAACACAAGATCTSACATTCTCATGCTTCACGTAATCCATAATGCATTGAAATAATAATCCAGGGAAAACAAATTAAATCAAAAGCAGAAACACTGTGTGRTTTTGGTTTGGGTTTTGTTTTTTGTCTTGGGGAGAGCAAAAAATTAAATGAACTAAACCATTTTTCTTTTTCTTATCAACCAGCAGGAATCTCCAAACTGACTAGGTTTCTATTTTGACCAAGAAATGCCCACATTTCCTTGTTAATTGTTTGCAATATTTCTGAAAAGGGTAGGCCAATTTTCTCTATTTTTATTCYTCAACCCATGAAGGATGACGGGTGCACATGAAAGGGCACAAGTTGTTGTGATTGACAATTCATGTGTCATTTTATTTACAGAAAAAAAAMCTGAGAAATACAGAAACACTGAAAAACAGTACAGTGTTGACAAKCAGAGCAAGACCTCCATTTCCTCTGTTTCTATACAGGATATAAGTGCTACTTGTGTTCGCTTATGAGATCAGGACAGACCAGTTTACAGCTATTATCAGTGTCGATGGGACTTTCTTTTCTAGAGTCATGACATAAAACCCCTTTAAAAATCAGGCTTTCCTTCTGTACAAAACACTAGTGCACTGAAAGAAGACTCCAGACTTTTCCTTTAAAACTGCTAGACAGCAGAGGAAAAAAGATCCCTGCAGTGTGCTATGAGCTGTACACTATACTCATTAGTGACTTTGTCCTGTGGGCTGCCTTCTCTGGCCCACATCCAGGAAAACACCAAGTGTACATTTAATTTTCAGCATGTGTGTAGAGTCATTAACTGCCAGCACATTCTTATATGCCTTCCTCATCCCTTCTTTTTGCCTGTTATAGAATATAAAAGGCAGCAGTGACTTTTMGGGGTTGGAAAAGTTTTGGAGGGGACCTAAATGAAAGTATTGAAACCTCCTCATTCTGTAGAAGAATACCRAGACAGTAATATTATTCTGATTGARAAGATATTCCGACAYGGAATATTGTMCTGTGAATAAGTTTTGTCAGACAAACATCTGTTTGCATGCRTGTCTACTCATGCTACTAAACTGGGCAGCACGCTGAGAAGGGAAAAACCAACTGGCAAATTTTGTTTAGTGTTCTCACTTTGGCTAGATTATGTAGGTATCCTCCATCTGTAAAGACACTACTTTTATCTTAAGGTTATAGCTGTGATACAATATTTCAGTCTAGTCCAATTTATATCCTGACAGGCACGTGGCTGGCTCCAGGCATGCACCTCCCTTATCCTCCAGGGCAAGGATGTGTCAGGAAGGAAAAGCCTTCCTGCGATGGAATTGTTGGTGTTGAGAGCTTCCTCTGCAACCTTCTTGCTGAGGAACTCTGCAGATGTCATTTCCCACCCTGTGTCCCTTCCTACAAGTTACCCTGGGGTGTGTCATCTGAGAAGACATGCAAAGTGAACTGCTGGCTCCAGGAGGATCCTCCAATTTTTTCCATATTGAAACTGGTGTGGGTGTTATCCACTACCAGAAAATATCCTTGTATTGCAGAAAAGGAGATACATGAGCATAAAGTTTAAACTTAGAGTCTGAACTTGGGCATACAATCAAACTTTTCTTTAATATTATTTTTCTCATATATGGCATATATTTTCAAAGCAACCTCTTTTATACGAGTCAGTAAAATAAAATCCCGTTGCACTCGATTAGAAAAAAAAAAAAGTGACACACTGTATGTGCCTGATATCTTTTGAAAGTTCTCTGGAGGAAAATACATGCAGGCACTAAGATTTATTAAAATCGGAGTCCTTTTTGAAGAAGCCGACTTTACTAATGAGACAGCCTGAAAACCAGGGACTGTCCATTCTGGCATRTGTGCATCATATGAAAGCCAGTAATTTTTTATTATCTCTGTATTACCAGAAATGACATTAAGCTGGAACACAACTCCAGCTAACAAATGCTTGGAGTATATATTGGGACCTTTTAATGCTGGAACAATAAGCCAGCTTTATTACTCTGATTATTGATAATATGAGGGCTGTACTGGTATTTAGTCATAACTACATAAAGTTATTGTTTTTCTGCCATAATCATTGGCTACACTATTACAAGGGACCAATAATACGTTTGCAAGTAATTACTGACAAAGATTTCTTTTGTGGTATAAATATGTAGWAAAGGCCTCAGGCTAATTTTACCAGCATGTTTGCATGATTTCATTTCCTGAAAATATATGAAAGTTTTTGGGGTTTTTTTTGAAATGTATGTACACAAAGCAAAGGCTGTACAAGTCCTACAGAAAAAAAGTGAACTCAAGAAATATCCTGGGTTTCTACCTTAGAAACCTGTTTTAACGTTGAGGTCATTGCAAGAAGAATTCAAGTAAAAACAGTTTCTGTATTGACRCAAGGGTAGAGAGCATTTCTTAGGCAGTGAGTAGCCTGCTTAGAGTGTTATAAATCAATAGCAAWGTTATAAATCAATATTTTCTGAGTCACTCTATTGATTTGGTGAGGCTTCAGTTTCCCATTTTTCCACACTGTCACTTTACATAGGTTGCAGCCAACTGTGCTCAGTCTGTGCTCTAAATTACCAGTAGGCAAATCTGAATCAATTCAGCTGATTTTATAGACTGTTCTATTGAGTTTACAAGCTTCATACTGAATTTCCCCCTGTGAAGCATAATTTGGTAAGTTTTGTGTTTGTAAGAAAATATAATTAAGCATGACAAATATGTTTAACCTAGAAAATATAACTATACTGCAAAAAAGATAACAAAAGTAGTTATAACACTCCTTTAAATCCACAAATCCTTTTTACCATGTCTTAAAATCTGTTCTAACCTTTTTCTGGCTTGCCCAAATGCAACATAAATTTTCTAAAATATTTCTAAACCCCTCATCTAAACAGATGAGCTTAGTGTTGTGATTGAATTGAAAAACTTTTTATTGCTACTTTTTTTTTTCTGGCAGAAATCTCTCTTGTGTTTGGCCAACAAGCTTCTACTTTCCCTAGGATTTTGCATGGAAATGCCACTAAATTGCTTTTTGCATGGGAAACTGATTTTTTCTTGCATCTCTCTGTAGAACAGTGTCAAATTTCCTGTGAACCCTTGAGCTATTCAGAAAAATATATGAACCAGACCTGATCCAACCCCAAAATCTGTGATTGAAACTGGCTATAGTGAATTTATTTGGTATGTCMTCTTGTTTTGTGCTCTCTGGATTTGGCTAGCAACAAAGCCTCTGAAGTGCTGTGAAGAAGGTTAAGAGGTCTAACAAAAATCAATTTTAWCAATTTAGCATCAGTTCCCCTTAAAGTATATGGTCTTTTCATGAATACTACTGGCTAAAATGAATTAGAGGAAAGGTATGAAAACTTCCAACTTTTAAGTGCAACTCATTGTTAACTATAGGAACCTAATTTTTCATCCCAGCGGTCATAAAAATTTGATTTTGAAATATTTTCCAATAATACAAAATGCCTTAATGCTTAATATCACAACAATAGGGCTGATAAGGTGAAATCTTGTGGCATCTTTGGGTTATTCAGGTATTTTTCTAAGGTGGGTTACAAAATTGAGACATTTTGGTGACACTTCTCGTAAARAAAATAAGAACAATACTGATGTTTGCTGTAAGGAGATCTCTACACCAATCTGAACATTTAACTTTGAATTTAAATACTGCAAAAGCAATATTTCCCTTCTAAACATTCACCACAGGCCTGTAGATCACAAGGGATCTTTGGTCACAGAGCCATGATACAATACAGTAAATCCATACTTCTCAGCCTGGGTAGATTTTATTCTCAGTGTCTGAGCTATACTCCCTGTCTCTGTACAGAAAAGAAAATACAGCATAATATATTACAATATATAAAATAAAGCTAGACAGCACTACATATAAGAAGACCTGACTCTAATGTGTTACTCTGAGCACTCACTGCACAAATGTACAGCAAATATTGGGAGCAGTTTCATGGAAAATTACTTTAGGAATTCATTACCTGCGTGGGTRCAAATATACTAAATCACATCCAACACAAAGACAATTACTGTGCTTGCAAAGAAGTGGCAAAAACCTATTTTGATTACAGGAGTAGTTCTGGTAGACTCATTGATTTGCTGGCATAAAGCTCATCTTGCTCTAAGGATTTTCATCAGAAAGGTGCTGTCAGTCAGAGCTTGCACCCTCTCATCACACCTCCCTATATCCTGACATTGTTATTTTGGTACGTCTATGATGGTGAGTATCACAAAAGGAATTTTTTTATTTTCACACTCTCTTAGACTCTGGTGGCTGCTGAGTGGTTAGAATTTGCAAAAGTCAAATGATCATAAGAGCAGTAGATCGCAGAAACATAGAATCACAGAATTGTTAGAGTTGAAAGGGACCTCTGGAGATCAGGCAGTCCAACCCCCCTACTCAGACAAGATCACCTACAGCAAGTTATGGAGAAACTTATCCAGGTGGATTTTGAGTATCWCCCCCAAGAGAGGGAGACTCCAAATTCCCAGGGCAGTCTGTTCTAATGCTCTCCCACCTTCACTATAAAAATATTGCTCCTCATATTGTGATACATCCTCTTGTGTTTTAATTTTTGGCCATTACTCCTTGTCCTGTTACTGGGCACCACTGAAAAGAGTCTGGCACCATCCTYCTGGCACCAACCTTTGAGATATTTGTATGTACTGACGAGAAACACTCTCAGTCTTCTGTTCTCCAGACTAAACAGGCCCAGTTCATGCAGTCTCTCCTCATAAGAGAGATGCTCCAGACCCCAAATCATCCTTGTGGCACTCCACTGGACTCTGCTCAGTAGCAGCTTGTGCTGAGGAGCCCAGAACTGGGCACAGCTCTCCAGATGTGCCTCACCAGGGCTGAGCAGAGGGGCAGGATCACCCATCTTGACCTGCTGGCCACGCTCTTCCCGATGCAGCCCAGGATGCCATGGGCCCTCCTGGCCACTCGGGCACTGACACTCACGGACAGTTTGTGACCCATGGAGCTTCCCAGCTCCTTCTGCACAGATCTGCTCTGCAGGAGCTCAGCCCCAGCCCGTGCTGGCCTTGGGGCTGTTCCTGCCCAGCTGCAGGACCCCACACCTGCCCTTGTTGARCTCACTGGGTTTCTCTCTGCCCAGCTCTCTGGTCTGTCAAGGTCCCATGGAATGGCAGCAGAGCCTGCAGGGGGATCAGCCACACCCCCAGTTCAGTGTCACCAGCAGAGTTGCTGAGGGTTCATTCTGTCCCCCTGGGCCATTGATAACCAAGCTGAACAAGACTGGTCCCAGTATTGATCCCTGGGAATGCCACTGCCTGCAGGCCTCCAGCTGGATTCTGCTCTGCTGATCCCTCTGAGCTCTGCCCTTCAGCCAGTTCTCGATCCACCCCACTGTCCATTCATCTGACCCACATTTACTGAGCTCACCTGTGAGGCTGTTACAGGAGACAGAGACAAAGCCTTGCTGCAGTCAAGGCAGAYAACATCCACTGCTCTTCCTTCATCAATCTGTCCTGCCATGCCAACCAGATACACAGCCACTTTCAGAGCTGACTGTTCTCTTTATTTCTTTAAGCCTCTGCAGATCTGAATTTTAAAATAGTGATAAATTAAATGTCATACAGTTCATTCACTGCTTTCCTGGATGAACTGGAAGGGGTTGTACAATGCTAAAATCAGGTGTCTTGTGGGCTCACAAACAAAAGGCTACCCTTGTCATTAGGATTCTGGCACACAGACAACCAGGATGTGCAGCTCRTCCAGCCCTACTCATTTGCTCTCATCCACTGGGAAAGGGCTGCCGGATGACCTGTAGAAGAATATATGAAGCGAGAAGTCACTTGAGWTTTTGCATATAAATACCAGTTTGACAGCTGCAGGTGTCTTTAACCAAGTGGTTGTTCAGGTATCTCAAGAGCAAAACTTTTACTTCAGCTGCAAAAACACCGGGAAAGCATTTGATTTCATAACTGGCCATGAAGCAGAGCCCCTGACACATCCAGCAAAGGAATGGATGGGGACAGTGCCAGAGCTGGCAGAGTGGCCGGGACACGGGGCTTGAGTGCCTGCACCAACGTCAAACCTGCGTGTGCAACCACTGCCCTTCATTACAGTTACCTCAGCAATGCTGTGCTCTGAGACAACATTACAGAAGAGATTGGGGCCTGAAACAAATTCAGAACACATGCACAAAYCCCGAAATTTGAATATCTTTGAAGTGGTAAGGAGAGTAGAACAGAAAACATTTTATTCACTTGATAAAGATAGTCAAACAAAACAATATTTTACTCTTATCAAGAACAGAACAGCACAGCCTTGGATAAATAGATAAAGGATGTAAGTTAGGCAAACGAGTCATGCAAAACACAAGCAGGGTGCCAGCTCAACTCTGCAAGGCTGACAAAGCAGAAGTTATGCAAAACAACAATATTGCACCAACTCAAAAGCAGGGGTCAAGGAACAGCCCCCTATAAAGGACACTGAATGTTGAAGACAGCTCCCCCAGTATGCTCAAGGCTGCTCAGGCAACCTGTCTGATTCCTTAGAGAGAAACAAGAGTTAAATATTATGAATTACATTTTAGGAACTTTTACAAATAAATAGGGGCTTTAATTAGGACAATTAATGTACTCTATCAAATACACAAATTTTCAGCCCCTTCAAATTTTTCAGCCCTATGTACTAGTCAAACATATCTTTGGAGAAACAAGACTTGAGGGTTATCTAGAGTTGGCCACTAGCTGCTGTTTTATTGAGTTTCCATTCTAAATTGCTTTGGCTTTCCACTTTCTAAAGTTTACAAAAAAAAAAAAAAAAACCCCTCCAAAAAAAAAAAAAAAGGCATCTGAGTGGGAAGACTTAAAATTATAGTAGATACTTTTCTGCCAGTTCTGAAAGGGTTTAGAGAAGATATTTTTTGAATAAGACTTTAACTTTTTTTTTTTTTAATATATTATTCTCTCAGTGTGGAGAAAACAAAGAGAAAGAAAATTAAAGTGAATTTGTCCCCTTTAGCTGAAATATAGTAGTGAATACCAGCGTCCACTTAACAAATTCTGAATAACAAGCATTATTAGTGCTTTATTGCTTTATTTGAGTATATTAAAACATAAACCTAGGCAGCTAGGCAGCTTTGTACCCATGATGAGTAATAATAACAGAGCTGTAGTTTTTTATGGGAAAAAAACCCTCAAATCTTTTCATGCACACACAAAAATACCAGATAAAATACAAGACATAATAAAATAGTTAGGAAGAGGTCACTATGGCAAAAAGACTGACAAACTGCGAGAAATTCTGCTGACAGCCCAGGTAAATTAAGTGTACAGATCACTTTATGGAAGCATATGATCAAAGCGGTCTAGTCTTGGATGCTTTCTGCTGTGTCTCTAGTCTYGCAAATGAACTGGAAGGCTTGGGAACTCATTTTGATGTCCTGAACATTTTTAAGAAAACCAGCMTGTTTGAACTGTGGTCATAGGACATTCCAGTTCATTTGTCCAACTAACATTTTTCTGAAGCCTGACTGGAAAAAAAAATCTACTGCAGCTCATAGCCAAATGCAGCCACTTAGAAACCTATCCATAATTATTCCATACTACTACTAATAATTTTTACATTAAAATCTGTCAATTACCAGGTATGCATAAACCACAGTCCAGCTGCTGGCAGAAGGATAGGGCCTGCTGGAGCTATAAAAGCAGCCTAGACACATTCAGGTAGAAAATTACTTTCAAAAGTCGGGCACAATCCACCCCAGAGAGGGATCTATGGAAACACTTCTAGCACTAGACCCATATGGGGCCCAGGGRCAAGAGAGGCTTAGTTTGCCCAGGTGCAGACCTTCAGTGTCCCCATTTGCAGGTTGAAAAAAAAYAGGGTTACCTGAGCATTTTAAATGTTTCAACCAGTTCTGTACAACATCTGCCATTGAATCTAATGAGTAGTTTGTACCTGCAGCTTCCAGTGCATTATTCTGCAAGATATTTCTTGACCTAAGGATGAATGTTGCTCACACAAGGCTGGACAAAGACCCTCTTGGTTATCTCACATGCTGACTGAAGAAACTACATTCTAGAAGTTTTATAAATGTTGCAATCTTATCATTCCTTTCAGTGAGGGAGATTAGATAAATACACAAGGAACATATCAATCCAAGGGGAGGACTGGACTATTTGCCAGGGATAGCAGAGGGTGCATATTTCGCATATCACCTCTTTTTGGGGCAATCATCTGGAGCCAGATCCCYTTGTTACAGCTGGGTAGAACTTGGCAGAGAAGCAGCCCTGAAACCTCCTCTGCCTGCAGAATGAAAGAGGGATGTGTCTTATCAGCTGGAGGGGTCTCCAGAGGAGGTGGTGGAGACGAATGCAAACAGCATGCCTTCCCACAGCCTCCCTCCTCTCATCACTCTTCCTGGTCTCTTGGGCCACTATCCAGTGCATATCTGTCTGCTGCTTAACAAACTCTAGCTGTGGTTTCAGGCTGATAAATAATTATGCTAATTAACAGGTTGAAGGAAAATGTGATGTTGTTTCTGTGGAATGTTCTGAGAGGCTGGAAACACTTAAATGCAAAAATGACATGTGGTGAAAAAACCAATAATTTGCTTAAGAAACTCACATCTGGTATTCCTGCTAGAAACAGGGGTTAATAGTCTGTCAGGGGCAGGCAGTGGCAGTGAGTAGCTCTAGGATAAACAAAAAAGCCTTAACGGCAGGAAATGGGCTTGTTCTCCTAGCATAAGCGTTTACATTGGCTGCTAACCAGCAAGAGATGTAAAAGCAGTTGTTTAGTTTACACTTGAAAAAAAAATAAAGAGAGATGGAAATAAACAGACTTCTGCATTTTGTGTATCTGTGAAAAAATAAAAGCCACTGAGTCTGGCTTAAAATGGTAATAATACAAATGCTCCAGACTCTGAAAAGGAGAYGCAGACTTGGGACAAGATTCCAGTTATAAAAGGGGGAAAGGATTATTAAACTTGTTTTTGTACTATTGAAATAACTATCAGATAATTACATGCATGATTTTAGGTTACTCATGCAGAAAAGGGGGAAGGGCAAGAGAAGACAAATGTGGAAACGTGGTTGATCAATGCAGGTTGACACCCTGGGTTTTTTTTCAACATAAAAAGACTGATCCTTGTTTTTGTTTTGAGGAAGAAAAGTCCAAATACCACTTGAAGAGGAGAAAGGCTTTTACATTTGACACCACTGTAGCCAGGAAAGGATATGGTCCTCAGTGCAGTAATACATGCTTGTGTTGGTGTGGTATTGCTACCGCACTTACAAGCTCAAAAGAGAAAACCACAATTTAAGATGGGACAAAATGTAAATAATGTACTCATTTGATGAGATTCAGATGAAGTGCTCTGTGTGTGGCAAGCTGAATCTCTATTTACAGCAGTTAAAGAAACACATAATGTTCTCAGGATACACTGAAGACTGTGAATAATGCATTGCTGGTTCTTAATTTTGTTTTAAATAAACAGACAGTGTTCTACTTTAGGTGGTGTTTTTCTTCAGAAATAGTGCAACCATTGCAAATATTACTGCTACATCTGAGTTGTAATTTTCACACAAAACACAGCACCTCAGCAGATGTTAGCAGCTTTCTGTTGCATGTATGATTGTTTGACATCTCAAGCTAAATTTTCTTCTATTGTCACTCTCAAAGATGCATATTATCCCCTGTYAAAATAAAGACTTGTGGTCTCT
Organism: Malurus melanocephalus; assembly: GCF_030028575.1. Taxonomy (NCBI): domain Eukaryota; kingdom Metazoa; phylum Chordata; class Aves; order Passeriformes; family Maluridae; genus Malurus; species Malurus melanocephalus. The sequence goes on along the minus strand of NW_026623349.1, from coordinate 696,385 downwards.
TTGCAGACCAGAGAAATACAGTAAGTGCACATTACCTCCACAGCATCTGTTGCTGTCTCTTTCACTGCTTTAGTGCCTATTGCAGCTTTGCAAATGACAGGCTTTCACAGCCTCGTATTTTAGTGTCATGTCATGTCCTATGATCACACTGTGTTTTTYCCAGACATCCTAGCACAGCTTTGCAACCTTTCTCAAAGCAGTGAGAGGGAGATTTTCAAACCACATGCTGACACCTGAGCTGGGAAGCAGCTGCAATAAAATTACCCAAAAGCCTCATTTGTCAGCAAAACCAAGTAGAATGGCTCAGGTTATGTGGATGTAAGTGGCACTACATCCTTCACCATGTAACATGTTCTGGTCTGAGGCTGAAGTCTTCTATGCAAAAGCTGAATCAATTCTCATGTTTTTTGAAGATTTTTGTGAGCATCCAAGGTCCTCAGCTGCAGAAGTGGTCTGTCCTCCACCTCTGTTCTCCTATGAAACAACACACCAGAGAAACTTGTTTCTTGTAATAAAGAAATGCCAGGGAGAGGCTGTGTCAGATACGAACAAAACTGAAGGTCGAAACTGTAAAATCTATACTTGACTTTTTGTTCCTCAGTGTTACGGTTCAGACATATAAATACTAGTGAAGCAGCCCCATTTTGAAACCAACACTACATGTCATTTGTGAATGTGTAAATTTCAGAATTCCAAYAAAGACAGAGCTGCCAATGCTAGGAATTTCTGTATACCAGAGACTAACATCCTGGATCTAAAAAGGCTAGCAACAATGTGAAAGAGCAGGTGACAAAGACAAAGTAAGTTTTAGGARCAGCAATTGGATCTTAACTGATTTTTTGAACTTCAGTAAGTTTTTCTTATATCAAGTTCTGCTGAGYTGTGGTTACCTTTTTGCCTTTTGCATATTCCCAGTCAGAGAACATCCATCATATTTTTGCTAGTATGAAAAATTTTGTGTGATGAAGAGAACAGGAAAAAARTGGAAAATGAATAGGAAAAATACAGAAAAGGGATATTAGCATAGCAGCAAAGATCAATCATTAAAAATTTAAATCATGCTGCACATTTTTCACTGAAAGCATTACTCAAGGAAAACAGACATTCACCACCAAAAAAAATATCACTCACCAAAATGCTGTACCTGTCTTTATTTTAGATGGTATTTCCATGTACCATCAAATTGCCATCAAAATGGCTTGTCTAGTACAATTTGGTAGGAAATTTGCGTAATTTCATGTGGTTTATGCAACTTGGATGAAATATGGGTTAACCAAAGTGCAAAACAAGCAGCCCCAGTGCTCAGGATGGGAACCAGAACAGTCCTCACGCTTCTCTGTAGTTCCTAGGGAGGGGACCACAAGGACAGTCACAGTGAGGCAAGGGCAGCCTTTCTTTTCCCCTGTAAACCACATGTGGGGGGTTTTACTTAGGCTGAGAGCCACAAGGGAGGATTCACCACTGGCCTGTGCCACCCCAAAGCTCGTAGGGTGTACAGACAGGCCCTGGGCATCTGACTGCTCATAGCACCCACTCCTCCCCACCAGCCTCACAGGGAAGCTAAGTTTCGATGTATGATCAGTTATCCAGGCTTGGGATCTAAAATGAAGTCTTACAAATGCKTCAAAAGTCTTTCAAATGCTTACAAATGCTAAGCTTTTTGCTCAGCTCCAAATTTTACTATGAACTTCCTTTCCTAACTGATTTCTGTAGAGTTTGCATAAGCTTAATAAGTTTCCCATGCATTACTGAAACAACTTTTTACTCAGTAATGSACTATATTGGAGCATTTGATGAAACTGGTGAGAATATCCTTTATTGGTTCTCTTTCCTTCAGGAATGGAATTTCTGTGATTGAAAGAATAGCAGCAGGAAAAATCACTCTTATGGGGTGGCTGGAGGAAGCTATTCATAGGAAAATAAATACATTTGCCTAGCAGATGATGTGGAAAGCAACCAAACACTTTGTCTTTACCTTACATCTTCCAGACATTGCACCCACCTTTTGCTCTTACAAGAGAGATTGTTTTCAACTGGGAAAAAAAAGGTCAAACACTTCTCAAAAATTTTGACAATAACCAACAATGACCATTTGGGGTGGTTTTTATTTGCATTAATATCCAGTCTTTTTAAATGGTCTTGGCATGCTCTTGGCCTCAGGAACTTCCTGTGATAATCAGCACCAGAACTGAATCATGCATTGCTGTCAAAAGACATTTCTTGAATCAATATTATTTTGCCAGTTTGTTTTAAGATCATAAAATGTTCTTTTGTTCACAATGTCCCTATACTYTATTTATAAGTATGAACATCTCATAATTATAAAAGTAAAAATTAAAATGCATTTGTGAAAGGATACAGTTTGAGCTGTGGTTTACATGAAAACCTAATTACCGAAGTAATTTCACAGTCCAGGACAAAATGCCAGCACGTAGTTGAGTACATGTAGATATGCATAAAAATATTTGCGTGGGAATATCACTGGGAGATTTCTTGACCATATGTTTTATGTCAAGTTGTTTTGCTGCATATCAGTATCTACATGGGTGTGAAGTTGGCAACTGCATTTGTTTTGCACTCAAAGCTATGAGCACAAATTAAATCAGAAAGTTTATTACCAAAAGAAGCAAAGCTGTTTCTKTCTGTGACTTTACACAATGAGAATTCCCCACAGTAATCAGAATAAGTGATGTGTTTCTGAATAACCCATGTGTGTAGACAAATATTCCCAGTGATCATTTTTAAAAGAGCATTTAACTAGCTTAGCAAATGGAATGATGATTTAATGCTTGCAGTACAGCAAGTTTGTGAGCTCCAGAGAGAACTGGAGCCTGAATGCTCGGTATCTTTACCTAGAAGCCCTAAGGCTCACACACTGGCTGTCCATTATACCGACCATTGGGCCTTCTCAGTATTATGGTGGGAAAGTAATTTGAGCTGCTTCCTTCCTTTTGTGCATTTTGAAGCTTAAAATTAAAAGAGATACTCCCCATGCACAATTGCCGTTAACATTAACATGGATGACACACACATCTCACAAGTGAAACCAGATGCCTTCCCTCACTCCTCGCATTTGCAGTTTAGGGCTTGTGCAAATTGCTTTTCCTTATTAAGCTGCGTTTTTAAATATCTAATACTTTCAATAACCTTTCCAAAAAGGTTCTTTTCACTAATATTGGGCCATGTCATACACCACTTTCTRATCTGGGCACTTAAAATTAATGTCTTTACCTATGTGTAAAGTGTAGCTGCAATCTCTGGAATATTGTACCCTCCAGAAGACTAGTTTCCCCTCCAGAAGACTGGTTTTAAAAAAAWTTTAGTAATTTTTAAATGGTAGCCTTCAGTTTTATGTAATACATAATGAAGTTTATTGGTGAAACAGGACCAAGTAAGTAATTACTTCATTTACAGTTTAATTAAAATACTGATAGCAGTATCAAGCATATTCTGGTAAAGTTATAAATGTTCTTTTRTATTTCTAAATTGATCAGGCATATTCTGAAGAGGTTATGTTTAGAGAAATTATAAAAGGGGATTAACAATAAAGGGGATTCAGGAATATAAAGAAACTCAAGTCAAAATCAGAAATYATCCCTACACTTGCTTAGGTTGGAAAGGCAGTTTTTACATGTRCCACATCCCTAACATCCCACCTGAATTTTGGCACATCTGGGCAGATCAGAGCTCTCTGACACCAGGATGTGAACCCGTTCAGAAAGAATCTCATTTGCGACTGAGGAGAGGTTAGTCCATTAATCATCCCACCTTGCTCTCTGTGCACTGAGACTGCTAAAAACTTTRCCAGATATCCAATCTTGTGGTCAGTTGTCTTCCTGAAACTGGGCTGAAACTTTCTGAAAAAGATTAAAACACCATGTTGCTGTAGAGTCTAATCTAGGAAGTCAGCGAGGCCTTTCCTCCATGGCTGGGCAAAGATAAGYCCCACTGATGGGGGATCCCAAAGCTGGTGATGTATGCTCTCACACCTGCAGAGCCTGTGCTCTTTCCTGGCYATCTGCTTCCACCTACACTGCCATGACATTATTGAAACAGCAGTAAAGTTTTGAGCATAGTAAAGAACGTGTTTTGYTATTTTTTTATTTTCCCCCTGGAACTCCAAAAGCCATGAAAAATGCAGATTTTGTGGGGGAGGGAGAGAGAAGGACTAAATCCCTTCCCAGACCTAATCTTTTCTCTAGCCCCTTGAAGCTCAGAGCAACAGCAGCTGTTGAAAAGTGCAACTGTCTTTTCTATAAGTGATTAAATATAGTCAAATATCAAGCACTATCATCAAGGGGTCAGTTAACTCTAATTTCTTTCCGCTCTGCATATATTCACAGAGGGAGCTTAAGTCCTCTCTCATCTGGTTTCTTCATCCTTAAAAGAAACAAAAGCACACTGTGCAGTATTTTCTAATTTGATAGTATCTTTATAGGATTTTAATATCCTCCTCCTTGCCAGCGACAAGCCAGACCAGCARCAAATACAGTCACAATTATGAGCTGCAGCTGTTTGGGGCCTATAAAGGTCTATCCACAGCCTGGAAATTTCCAATCAGTTCAACACAGGACAGGCTCCAGCACCGTTAGCAAAAGTTTCAACTTTTGCAAGCAAACTTTGGCTGCCACAAGCAAAATGCTGACAAAATTGAACTTGCTTAAGCAAGCATACTATCATTGAAAGGARTAGGGACAGCCAGCTGATGGGTGGAGCAGGGATCCTAGTGTTCAACACAGAAACTGTGCTGTAAGCCAGGGAAAATCCCATCTGCAGAAACTGCCCTGAATGGCAATTGTAATGGTTGTCATGCAGTGCTACGTGCTTGATGAATATGAAGGATTTGAGTCACTCATCCACTGAGCAGATCTATTTCCTCCTTCTCTTCTTCATGAGGTCAGGAAAGCTTGCAATACCAATGACAACAGACTTGGGAGAGAGAAAGTGTTAAATGATAACRCCTTTGTTTTTTTAACAGATTCTAATTTACAAATTATTTGCATAGAATTTACATTACCACAGGCAATACAATTCCCAGTGAGAAGTTTCAGTTGCTTTAAGAAGTGATCCAGACAAYAGCACCCAGGTTAATTGAACTGTGTGATACGGCACAGCCTTATTTTGTGATCCTTTTGTAGCTCAGATGCTTCTCACTATTCTTGACAYGACAGCTATAATACCTTCACATGTTCACAAACCTAAACAGGGAGAAAAGAAGTGCTCTTCTTTCAGATTCTCAAAAAAGAGAAAAGTACAAAGTTAAAAACAGCTAATCAGCTTCAAGCTCRTTCCTGTTCTGGTGATGGCTTTCACTTCAGTGTGAAATCAGTAGGAAAAAGGGTTCAGATAATGCAAGATATGAAAACAAAATTTCAGCATAAGGACAAAAAATTTCCAACACTTCCTTAAGCCAGATGCACTTTTTGTAAAATATAATCTATACCCACTCYACAGAACAGAAAAGAAATTTGTTCGCTTTTCATCTTGAAAATAAAGACTAATTTTAATTCCATAATACCATTTTGTGGTTTCTGTTAAACTTGAAAGAAGGATTATGGAAACAAAAATATGTCATTCTATGAACCAAATACCTCAGTCAATAGTATTTTACAATTAAATCTCTGTTTATTCAATGTATTAGAGGTAATATCTTTGTCAAACAAGCTCTTTTTGCCCAGWGGCTCAGCATTAGCACACCCTTAAGTCTCCTTTAAACAGAGCTGGCTCATCACCCTCGTTCACAATAGCTTTAACAGTTGCTTGGGTTCATGCAATAAACTATTCCTTTGTTTCTGCCCTTAACTGTTCTTTCATCAGCTGCTGTTGYGCACATTAGGCAGAACATATGAGAGCAAACAGGAGAACCAAACAGTTTCAAATGCAGTGTGATACTTGCAGCAGTTTTATGGGTACACAAGCAAGCCTTAAAGCTGTTTCCAGAGATGAGCTGTGCCAAAATGCCAGGAGGGTACAGTCCCGCTTGTGTCCTTGTCCTTGTTCAGACATATTGGCTGAACCATGGCTGCAGCCCAAGCTAAGCTGASCCCTCTCTTAGTTATTTCCTTGCTCATCACCATGCCACATTTAGTGTCACAGGCGCTTCACATCTCTCCCTCCCCAGTTTCAAATCCCTTAATGGTTTTTTGTGTGCGGTGGTCTCATGTGAAGAATCCATCKCGTCAGGCATTCAGCATCATTTCCTATACGTTCCTTGGTGGGTAGCTTCCTTGGGGATGGATTGTGTCCCAGAGTCTAAAGGAAATAATGAACACTTATGAAAGTTTTCYGATGGTAGCTCTCTCTCTGAGCTTGAGACACAGTTTCAGGAGTCACCACTTTCTCAGAACATGGCAAGTGAATGAGATCTTACAATGGCCACCTGGAAGGTAAGTGCGCTGGTTTCTGATGCTTAAACCAGTGCAATAAGGTAGGACTTGACATAGGGCCTGTCCCCTGAATGCCTGGAGCAACAAGATTACTGGATTAAAGCTTTGGGAGAGGCATAGTTTCACCCYTTATGTCCCTATCACACGACCAAGTCTTCAGTTTGTTAATCCCATACTAATTTCCAGAAGGATCCTCCCCCACAAATGAGCACAAGTCATATTCTTTTACTCCTAGATCAAATACTCTGGTGGTTTGTAAAATACTGAGAATCCAAGAAAATCCATGGAAAAAAAACCCCCCATGTATATAGATATTTCCATAATGCTAGCAAACAAAAATTTTCATTTTGCTTTCCAAAGCCACTTTCTCACTGTCTCATCTTTTTAATGCTGGTTTTCTAGAAAGGTCCTTTGAAGTATAGAATTACAAAACCTCTTAGGTTGGAAAAGACCTTTAAGATCAATGATCATTTAAGATCGTCAAGGATAAACTTAACTCTCTTCTATACATCTTTTGAATATTTCTAGAGATGGTGACTTGAGCGCTTYCCTGGGCAGCCTGTTTATATGCCTGAAATTCATTTGCTTTCTCAYGTGCACCCCTATAATCATCCTTTTCTTCTGAATAGGTTGAAGCTTAAAAATTTCCTTTTTAAAAGTAAGAACATTGCAAGAGCACCCTYAGAGTATCATGGCACAATTTCAGTGCTGGATCCAAGATGTAGCACCTGAATTAAGTGCATTCTTCTAGCATGTTTTTATTGACTTTCTTTCCAATGGGATTTAAATAAACATGCTTTAGGCTACATATTCTTGTGCTCTGAAATCTTGACATGCTGAAGTGAATCTTCTTGCCTGTGACCATCTTGAAAATCTTGGAGAACCACTKCAACAACGGATTTGACAACATCAACCTAAGAATCCTATAATGTTCATCAACATTAAATCATATGTTATAAAAACCTTTTTTTAATTAATACAATTATTTAAATAAATTTAACCTGTGATTTTAGACACAAGTATTTGTGAGATAATACCTCTTGTTGATCATCATCTGGAAACACGAGCACAAGCACATCTGTAGATCAGACATGTAGGCTTGTCTCATTCTGATATTTCTTTAACAGGAAGTATCAAACATTTTCTTTGGCAGAAAAGAAACAAAACACCTCCTTTAAACCATGACTAGAAAGGTTTATTTAGGCTCTTAATATGAGTAAACTAAGGATTATGGGAATTTAGTTCAAAAACCGTCATAAAAGACTTATCCTAATAAGTAAAGTGCCTGAAGTAGATATCTAAAATAACAGCAGATGTCAACACATCATAATGAGACATATTATTTTGATTTATACCTTTGATTTTTTGCATTAATAGATACAGTAGAACATTTAAAAACATTTTCCCATTTCTATTGCCAATKAAATAGTTTAACAAAATTTATGAAACATTTAAAATATTTTTTAAGTATCTGTTATCTGTTATTGCTCATGCACACTCTTGGATGTTTATGAGAGTTTTGTGACAGAATGGTTTTAGAGGGAGAAAGTTATATTTTGTTATTTACGTATCATCTAACTTCWCTTGGAATAGAAAATAATGAATCTGGAATAATGATCTGACTGCTGACAGAACAGATTCTGGAGTAGTTTCAGTCTAAGACCATCCTTCCATTTTTTTTCTGATTAGAAAAGGAAAAGTATGTAAGCTAATACTGAAAGGTAGGTATTTAGATCACAAACAKAAAGTATTTTATTTTATTCTCTAATGTCTACTAGCAGGTATATCTGTGTTTCAACTTCTTTATTTCAAACCATCAACAAATTTCATTCAGCTTATTATAGCCAAATCATATCTCTAGGTATTATCAATAGATAGTTAACTAGTTAACCAAATCAGTAGATAGTTAACTAGTTAACCAAAAAGTAATTAACCTATTACTGTGTTAAAAAAAAAAACAAACCCCTGTCATCATTTGAAAAGCTAGAAGAACGAATGTACATTAATTTTCAGGAAAATAAGAACAGAGTTTTCTTTAACAACTGATCTTTAAAAAATKTTACGAAATTAAACTAGGCTAGTTTCTAAGCTCAGCCCTTTGCAATGACTCCATCTGGCCCCCTCATTCTTTTCTGTGCCTGTAGGGCCACATTTCTCTCATGCCCTACATGGCAGCTGGGCTACTTGATCTTGCAGTGGACCGACACTGCTGAGCGAGCTCCAACACAAAGGTGGTACTCCTGCCTCCAGGGATACTCCTGGTTCCTGGTACAAGGCACCTAATCAGTTTGTGCCAAGTGTCAGGATTAACAGAGCAGGAAGTACCTGGCTTCTCCTCCATTGCTCCTCCTGGGCTTTGCTGGGGTGGCCSCAGAGATGTCTACCAAGATGATGTGATTGCCAAGTGAGGCCCTGCGCTGGCTCCAGGGCTGCATTTACACACCAGCCTAACTCGTCATTGCATGGAACAGAAGGAGTTGTGGCAGKGGTTCCTGAAGGATATTTGAGAGGACAAAGGTACTGAAGTCAGTAATGTGCTCAGTGGCTGTGGTCACAAGGGTCATGGAGCCTAATCATAAGCTAAAATGAGTTCTCAGTGTGCCACCAAACTGAAGCCTTCAAAACCTGTTCAGTAATAATTTTTTAAGTGCTGCTCTCAAGACTGTGACTGTTCAGCTCTCATCCAAAAGACATATCTAAACTTCTTCATCTCCTTGAAGAACGCAAGAGAAGTGTTTGGCTGGTTGTTTTTAAGGACTACAYTGGCTCCTAAGGCAGGTCTACTGCATATGCAGTGGGGTTCTGGATACGTGGTGAATGTACTTTCCCCATTCCTTGCTCTGATCAAGTAGTACAGCAACGACAGGGAAATGTTCCTAGGTATGTGAACCTTGGCAAGGTATTCTGCGGCTTTTAACTTTGCCCAATGACTTCAAACTGTTTAGGAAATTAACCCAAGAGACGCTGCTCCTAWTGAGAAAAATAATTGGAAAAGAAAAACCATTTAAAAATCACACCACTTGGCTAGATGGTGCTAGTTGACACCCCTCTTCTTGTAAATATGCTCTAGGTCAAAGCTGTTTCCCAGGAAGAAAACCCTAATGATGACAGGCAACACATTGGTACAACAGGCAGGAGAGAAAGAAGTCATCACAGCCCTGGAGATGGTGACTACTACACACCCTGTCACACTGCTCAGTGTCTGCCCCGTCCCCACGATGGCCCTGCTCACTGTCTGCAGAGCGTGTGAGAAAYCAGCAGCAAAAAAGCACATACCTGYGGTCACATAAACACATAAACACTTTCACTCACAGTAGTGCTCTCATTATCTGGCCATCGGAGGCAGCTAAGGCTGAGACAGGAGAGATGTTATAGGATCCTGTCTGCCTAGTGTGTTCACGGTCCACTCCAGCCTGGAATGACTTCCAGATGTTGGTGCGCTGCAAATGCGCCTCCAGCCCGCAGCCCGACCCTTATCGATCACACTGGACAACACTGGCACCGAGCGGGAGGAAGTGGTGGCTCAGTCAACAGCCCGGAGGGTGTTGGTAGATTTAATCAGGGAAACAACAAGTTCTCCAGGGAAGTTGGCTTGGGAAAACATCTATTTTTGTTGCAGGAGAAAGGTTTCTTTGATTAAAAATTAGCCATAAAAAATTACAAACAATCCAAAACCAAACCAAAACCAAACCAAAACCAAAACCCAAAACCAAAACAAAAACAAACAAACCAAAAACCAAAAACCACAAAAAGACCACCAAACAAAACAAAACAAAAAAAATCCTCACAAAAAGCCCACGAGGCTAGGAAAGAGTATGTGCCGTTATTCTAATTCTGTGTTATGTRAGAACCTTTCTGAAAAAACTTCCATTAAAGGGTTAATTCCTAAACCCTAACATAAAGGGTTAATTCCTAAAAGAAAATGTTTGGAACTTTTTTTGTTGGTTTGTTTCTTTATGATTGCTTAGTCAGCAGAGATATAAAAGTCTGCATAGATAGTCATTTTGATTTAAAATGGCATGGTTCAGGTTACCTTAACTGCATGTCAAAGATCAGCAGAAGCAATGCTGGAATAATCAGGATCTGCACCACCAAGCAATTCTTTCTGTGTRCAGTCAACTCCCGTTAAGAATTGCGTAGGATTTTCTGTAGAAATTGTGTTTTTGAGGTATTTCTGGTTGTGAAACATTTGTAASACTAACCTCTACAATAAGGACTGAAATTAATTTGCTGTAAGAAAGATTCCCTTCTTTCCAAGATGAGATCAGGCTCTGCCTACTGAAGGAAATAATTTATTCTTCTAGTCTTCTTGCACTCCTTCAGTTTTTTAGCATATTTAGTCTGTATTACTGAATAGTTTCTCTCCTATTTTTTCTTCTGCAAACTCGGAAATCTCCCTTTTTCTCCCTTTTTAATATTAACAGTATGCAAATCCTTTTCCTTCCCCTCCCCCCAATATCTAGTCCTACTACAGTAATTTTAAGTGYTCTCTATGCAAGATTGCAAAGCACAAAAGGTTTCCAGGTTTCCCCTTCAAATCACATCCCCAGTGCTGTTATGGAGGATTGATTTATATTTTTGTGACAAGCCATTATTAATCATTCAGTGTGGTCTTTCTATATCTGCGGGGATATGAACCTATCTGCTGCAGAATGTGTTGTCACACTGCAGCCCACACGTACATGGGCTGACAAAAACWGTTCAGCTATACACTCACTCAGGTCAAGACCTTTGTTGCAAATTTGTACTTATTTTGAAACTAAGACCAAAGCTTGAAAGTATTTAGCGACCTAAAGTTGTAAATTGGACATCCTTTTGGATTTTTCAAAGGAACACAGGCATAAATCTCCCTCTAGATGCTTATCTGATTCATTAAGCCCCTAAATTACATTATAAACTTGTTGCTGATGCTTTTTTTCCCTCAGCAAATTACTTAGAAACCAGATGTGCCTTTACCCAAATGYATTATTTGCAAGTATGTACCTAATACCTTGGCAGAATTATGTTCATGCTTCGAGCTATTTTGAAAATGTTAATTTAATTTGCTCTCTTTTTGTTATTCATGTGGGCAGCCAGTCACCTAAATCACATGTTATCATTTCTGCCTTCTTACTGGTTGCCTAAATGTTTTTACTAGGAGAATTATGAGTATCAAAGGCATTAAGAAGCAAAGCCCGGGTGATTTGCAGCTGATAGGAATTTGAGGATAATGGTTATTCCTTTTTAAATTCACTAAACTTGTAGGTGATCCAGGCATATTTGTGGCTTCCATCTCTTTACATCTAATATAAACCCTGTCACCACAAATCACAGTTACCACATGCTTATCCACAGGAGTGTTTGCCAGACACTTTTCTTTTACTGTTGGTTGCTTCACRTGACTGATGGTCCAATAAAGTCTGCATTGACAAATCTGGACCCTTAAAATTAGTACCTTATCCTGTGCTTTGGAATTGAAAGAAACATTTAGATGTGATACATACAGTTAGGGGCTTAATGACAGACTTATGAGTGTACTAAGTAACTCAGTGTTGAAGACTAGTGTGAGATGCCWGGACATATATGTCCATTAATTCATTTTTATTGCCAAATTTAATTTTAAATTGTGGTCACTGCTCACTTTTTGAAATTGATTGAGATAATAAAAATGAACTACATTCCAGGCAACAGTTAGGCCCAAAGCAGTGTTGACACTTTGTGGTAAGAAAGGTAAATATTTACTTCATGAAAGACCTGCCAAGCCTACAAATTCTGTGAAAACATGAGATTTTAGTTAAGTAAGCAACAGGCTTTCTTTCACAAAAAATAGCTTTCTTGTAGCACTAGGTTTTCATGGGCMCTTTTCACAAGAATTTAGCATTCTATGTTACAGAGAAAAAGAATACTTTTGAAGAAGTGCTTGGATTAAGTTGTGTCTTTTGACCAGATTGGAAGATAAGCATTTATATTTTTGTCTGTTTTGTGGTTTTTCCAAAGATTACATCTATTTTTCAAATGTTCCAGGCTTGGTGCACCATTAAGATAACGAGTACTCAGCTTCCCCAGCATCACTCCCTGCCTCCTCTGGCACATTTCCCCGCAAATGCATGTGAAATCTTGTTTCTCTGGATAAGGAGGCTGGAACAAAAAGAGAGGTGCTGCTCTCTTTATACRCATGTGCTGTAAATAACTGTGTGTCATTCGGCTTTGTTTGTTCTTTACAGAAATAGGGATTGCTGATTGTGTAGGGACTTTTATGTTTTTTGACTTTCACCGGCCCCATTCAGAATGGCTGAACTCCCTTACACCAGAGGTTTGTCATATTTGAGCAGATGGGCTTAAGCAAGTGAAAAAAAAACCCCAGAACTCTGTTTTCTTTTTCATTTGTGGTTGTCCAGGGTAACATGCCATCTTCTCTCTGACAGAATAACACCWCTAGTAGAGAAAGCCAAAAGTGGTCATACAGAGGTAAAACAGAACCATTAAGGGAACTCAAGGGAGCAGAGGGGAATTTCAGTTGCACATATTCCTAATTTCCTGTTTCAAATTTGTTTTAGTCCTTTAAAATTTCCAGGCAGACCTGCTTTRCAGATTGGTCATTCCAGAGCCTCTCTGTAAATCAGCGCCCTTGTGACTGCAGCAGAAAAACTTCACTTCAGCCTAATACAACAGAAGAAAGTTTGGCAAGTGAAGGTGCAGCCCCTTTGCCAAGGGCCTGTGGTCCTCATCAAATCAATCACTTCCACTGCTGGAAAAGTGAAGACTCTGCCACTTAAAAGAGGGTTGTGTCTGAGGAGTGCAAAATCTGGGCTGTGTATTTAACCCCAACCAAGATTGGTCAGGCGGGAAGTGAGGTAGAGAAGCCTTGTGGCATTCCACTGGCTTCTGCTGTGGTTTGGGGATTTAAAGAGGACTTTGATTTCTCACCCTTCCTGCCCCACATCACAGGCTCTAATGTTACCACTAGGTGAGGGTAGGAAACATTATTATGATGGTGGTGAGAGAGTGGAAAGGGAAAAGGAAGACTGCAGCCTTATGTCTGCAAAACAGAGAATCTCTCAGTACAAACCATGGTTATCTCTACCATYCTCACCAGCCCTGAGGAGCAAACATTGTCTCTGCGCAGTGGTGCTCTTGCTGGAGCAGCCAGGCACACRAAAAAGCTACATTTGAGCAAGCAGGAGTGTAGAGTTTACAATGCACCAGCTACTCCATAGCACTTTAGTAACTTACCAACTTGCCAGCCCCATGGTAAAAGTAAGGAACACGATCCCTATCTGCCTGAGGAGTAAAACACCCGAAATCACAGAGTAGTAAAACAGGTAGCAGGGCACTCAGTAGGTAGCTGTGTCCGTGAGCCTAAAAACATGGCTTTATTTACCTGATAACATCAGATCTCTTCAATGTGGCTGCACACTGCACTGAGAGACACAACGCAGTAAGTGCGCAGAATGGAGCACTAGCAATGCATATAGAAAAGGTTTGGTTTGGTTTGGTTTCCTGTCTTCTCTTTACCTACTTCAATTCAAATTAGATGATCTCTAGCTATTGGCTTTATTCCATACCATACTACTGACCTGSTCCCTAGAGATATTTGTTTCCAAACCTCAGGTTATTTCCTTTAAATTTAACCTAAATTAAAGAGCTAGAAGAGGGAAAAGTGAGTGGCAGTCYCTTACCAAAAAATCTGTCCGTGTTCCAAATTTCTGAAGAGGTCATTTTTCAGTTAAAGGACTGCAGTTCTGTAGCAGTGAACTCTGTAGAGATGCATGACGAAAACCCTTCCCAATGCTGGTACCTCATTTCTTTTTCACTCTATGGATCTACAATTCTAGAAAAGCCTCTCTTGCATGACAACTGTCCTGCTGTAACATCAGCACAGTGGGTCTAATTTTTTTTTCTCTAAAGCCTGACTTTTGCAAGTGACCAGGACAGCTAAAAAGGACAAAGCAACTCAGGAATACAATTTCACAGAAATCTTGGCAAAAAAGGTGAGCACATTACTGTCAGGTTCCTCAAAGCTGGATRTCTGCAACTCATGCAGGGGGAGCTTGGAAAGCCAGCCAGCTCCCTCTCTTCAGCCCCTGGAACTCTTCCCAGGCTTTCTGCCCACAGCCCTAACCCTCTGGGAGRTCTCAAGAGTGGTCAGTGAAAGATGCCCCAACCCCTGCTGAAGCCCTGAGCAGCACAAATGTGGCGGCAGCTGGAGCTGGGCAGCTTCACCCTGCCATCACCACATCAGGAAGGTCTCTGACATCCCTCCAGTGCAGGAGGAAGGAAGGGTCTCCCTTCAGAGCCTTGCTCCTTGTGCTCTTAAAGCACTGCTAAGCAGACAAGTTCAATGCCATTTTTCAGTCGTTGGCTGAAGACCTTCCCTCATGCTTCTCACTGGCTAGTGTTGCCATCTGTAAATAAACACAGGCCTCAGAAGGACAGCTTGCCATGTAAATGTACTTAAACTTCTGTTGCCATCTACAGAGCCCTTTCCCTGGTTTTAAATGTCTCCATATTTCGATCATTTAGTGATTACAGCCTTTATTTTCACTGTGTTTTAATTCCACCCAATAGTACAAACATTTAAATGAATGTAAATATATTCCAACCACAATTTCCACTGCCCAGTGCATACTGTGTAAATTTCCCCCTCCTCGGTGTGTTTTAAGGTCACTTCCATCAGTTCAAACACTGATTATTCATTATATCAAGTATTTGAGCTGATAGCTGATGACAGCCAGGAAACCATAAGCTGCCTTGAGGCTTGTCTTCCTATCAGCCCCTGCAGCTGGGTGATGAGGGACTCTTTTTCCTGCCATTGAAACTATTAGGTTGCTGAAGTTTGTTTGGTTTCAGCTTACCATAATTGCTGCCATTTCCACGGTTGATTTGGGCTATGTTTGAAGTTGATGTACAATACAAAGTGTGCTGCATGTGTAGCTGCTCTCCATGTGTCAAGACATTAGAAAGAGAGAGAGTGTGTATACATGTGCATGTGTGCATATATATAAACATCTGCCATGTAGCTGTCTTCTACTTACACATGCTTCTGAGGGGTTTACTCTGCCGAGGGCAACTGAGTGTCTTAATTATCCTCACAGTGATAATCATTCAGGTTCCTGCTACTGCAGACATTCATTTTGGTTGRGTGGAAGGGGAGAAGTGGGGTGAGTAACAGAGAGTAATGCATAGAGAGTTCTAGACCACAAATCTCATCAGCAGGGAGGTGMATGTGGGTTTGAAGCCATCAGGGTGGTGCTTGTTCAATGGTCCTGGGACTCTTCTCTCTCTCCGAGGAATTGTAACTCAGTGCAGCCACTGGGCTGCTCTTTCAACAGGCAGCAAGGCCAATAGATATTTATGGCCCACAGAACTTAAGGGAACCCTAGCCCAGCAAAAGACAGGTAACTGCTGGCATGGGAAGCCAGGGSAGTCCTTCCTTGGAGCTGCTGATATGTCACCTCAGGACAATGAGGTAAAAATCTTTTCTTATGTAGCTCTTGCTGTGTCTTAAGTTCTCATTTGTAAGTGAAGGATAACCAAAGTGCTGCCCACCACCTTCTCATCCTTTTGTGGCACAAGTTCTTCAGGACAGAAGAGCTTTTAATATAAATTGAAGCATTATCCAGCCTGATGGCAAAAAGGCACTGATCACAATCGTGTTACACAGGCCCCGAAGAGCATGTGATGGAGAGGAGAATAATGAAACACATTGCTGTACATTTGCATTAATAGAAACCAGACAAATAATTGTAAGGCAGATTAGAATTTTTACTAACCRTTAATAAAAATATATACATTCTTTCTGTGGTCTTACTTGCTCTGTGCTGACCAATACTGACAATCAGCAATCTGTCCTTTTGATTCACCAGGAAATTACTCTTATGAATTAAAGAGGATGGAGGAAGACATCTCTGGAGGGTTTTTTTTGAAACCATGTGAGAACCAGAGGAGAAAGAAAGAAAGTGGGTGGGAGGACAACTCTTCATTGAATTTCATTCTTTTTCACATTGCTTGCAGCTTCCAGTACACCTGGGAGGTACAGCAGCATATCACAAGGCTAAATTAAATACACCWGGTAGACAATAGAAGAGAGGTGTAGACACACGATATATTTGAACTAGGTGTAATGGGTGATATTTTTCATGTGTGTCTGAAAGCCCTGCCCATGACAGTTGACAGGATGGAGGCTGCCATGTTTTGCTTCACACCTTGGTTTTCTTTGATCATGTGTAGGAATATATTTTGCACAGATATCTCGGTGTGCAGCTGCAGCACAAAGGTGCAGGTTGAGTCTGAGGCAAAAGTGAATGGGTGGGTGATGAYCCTTTGTATAACAAAGGGCATGGGACCCGTGGAGTCCATCAGGTGAGCAGACACTCAGAGACACAGCAGGAGCTCAATACTCAGGAGGAAGAGCTGAGACTTTTATATGCTTGGACTGTGAGGGTCTAAAAACACAGGGTTTCCTTTTTGTGGGTTGTCCTTGGAGGCACGAGCTCRAGCTGTTTCTGTGTTAYCCYTGGGTCTCCCATGGGGTCACTGGAGCTGCTCTGCAAAGGGGCTGCRATCTCAGCAGTGACASYCTGGGGTGGTGTGACTGTGACTGCCAGAGTGGCTCCTGCACTGGTAAGTCAGACTGGTAAATTTGCTTAAGAGATGGGAATGAGCAGTATATTTCATGACAAATATCTTCTCAGAGATGGAGATTGCACTTAAAACTGTCCCAGTGTCACAGGCAGACATAGTGAGTGAGATTCCCTATGCCTGGCACCCCTCAACGTCACRGAGCGCATGAGGGCAGGACTTTGGGAGACACATATGACAATCAGCACGCCTCCTTAAGCTGATGGCAGCTSTGCACGTGTCTCCTCTGTGTCAGTAGTTAAACCTCTCAAAGAACCAAGGACAGAGTTCCTTGTGTACTGAAATAGCCGAACGCTCTGCCTCCAAGACAAAACAATAGCAGAGGGGTGGAGGAACAGGAAACAAGTACAAGAATCAACTGGTTACAGCTCTGAGGGCTGTTYCTTGGGCCCTCAGTGACCATGGCCACAGAGCTGTGGCTGCTGTGCTCAGGCAGCAGGTGGCAGGAGGCTGAACCTTAGCTCTGCTCTGAAGGTGAGCTGTGCTGACTCCCTTCATCCTTTTTGCATAATTTGGACATGGGTGCCTTGTTCAAGGGCTTGGTTTGAGATCCATGGGTCAAACGCCACCTAGGGATTCAACACCAGTGCATAATACGGTGTAGCATTGTACAAGGATGCAGAACTCAGGGCCTGGCTTCAGGATCATCCACCTGTCCCAGATGAGACCACATGCTTGTGCTCTGCCATCCCTCTGTGCAAGCCTGTGCCCCCTCTCCCACAGAGGCTGATCCACACCTCCTGTCCCTTCTCTCACCACCACGCCCCTAGTCCTGTGTCCTTCCCATCTCCTCCCTGTTTAGTGATGTCTGCTCCTCGTGAATGCCCTGTCTCCCTCCTACATTAGCCTGTCTGGTTGTGCTGGCCTGAGACATCCAGGTGGGTGAATTACAGCCTGCTTTTTTTGTGTGTGAAACCTGAACCATGGCTAAGCAGAAGCTAATGGAACTGTGCAAGTTTATATTTGTTCCCACCTGTACTCTTCCTCACTCCCAGGAGCTGCTGAGATGAAGAAGCTCCACTGATGAAGAGATGTCTTTRGTAGGCAAGGATTTTAACCTCTCAATGCTCAGTGGATCAATGCTCCCTGTTCTGCCTCTGCTGATGTAGCAGAGACTGGCACCATCTACCTACCTGCCTGCTCAAAAAACACCAKGAGAGAGCAAAATGCAGGGAACAGTTTCAGCTCTGCAAAAAATCATGGTGACTATCTAACACAAGCTCTCCTTACTAGCACCTCCTTTACCAGACCCTCCTTTTCCCCCCACTCAGTGAATGGTTCATTTCAGCACCTTGTGATACAACAGCTGTAGTCCTCCCTACCATCACAACTTCCGGAAATATTTTTGAGCCACTAGACCTCTGTCCAAGCAAATTTTTGGAAACACTACAGACGGGCTGCAGACACCATATTTGCTGGCACTGACCATAATCAGAAGCAGGTCTGCAGCCAGACCTGCTCTCATATTCAGGAAGACTAGAAGTGGTCAGCCATGCAGATGTCCCATAATAAGCCATACAACATCCCCACACCACRAAGAAATTGTGATCTCCAGAAGCCTGTCACGAGAGGTTTCTCTGGCCTTTTGCTGCTGCAGTTGGCACTATGCTCATCCCTGCCGTGGATTGGGGCACATGGAACTCGTTCCTCTGTCAGCACAGTGGATGGTTCCTAATAGACACATCACTCCAAGCTAAGTGGAGCAGCTAGGTCTATAAGAGCATGGTGATTTTTGTTCCTTCTTAAAAACAATCCAAACCGACAGCAAAGGAAATATTGTCTTTGTTGAGATGGGAAGAAATCTTTWCTTTTCTTGGCCTTAGCAGGAAGTGGTTGCAAAATCAAATGAAGATTAAGGAGATTAAACTGGAGGGGATGTCAAGCCATGAAAAGGTAAAGTACTGGAGAATGCTTTTGCAACAATTTTGTCCAGAGAGAGTAGAGGATAAGAAAGTCAGTTCTTCATATAAATTTATTTTACCATTTGTGACTTTAAAGTCTCTTCATTCAGGGGACAAAAAGCAGAAATAAAGAAGAGAAAATGACTTCATGAAGTCCTACATCTGAATAAGCCAAAGCCCTCACAGTGAATGAAGGATAAATAATTTCCACAGTGATATAGTTGTTTGAGGGAAATCCTGTACCTCTTCCTACATGCCCATACTGATAAGAACAGTAGAGCAGAACAGCATTTTATTCACTTGATAAGTATAGTCAAACAAAACAATATTTTACTCTTATCAAGGACAGAACAGCGCAGCCTTGGAGAAATAGATAAAGGATGTAAGTTAGGTAAACAGGAGTCATGCAAAACACAAGCAGGGTGCCAGCWCAGCTCTGCAAGGCTGACAAAGCAGAAGTTATGCAAAACAACAATATTGTGCCAACTGAAAAGCGGGGGGTCAAGGAACAGCCCCCTAAAAAGGACACTGGATGTTGAAGACAGATGCCAAAGAATCCCATATTGGACTTCCAATAAGGGATTCAACTATGTCAAATGAAGTGAAGGGGATTGCTAATGAATATGTAATCACTGTGCATAATAAAACTCTGTTTATCTGAAGCACATTTGATTAGAGGAAGGATCCTCCTAGTGACCAGCAAACTGCAATAAAGGATGCCTGCTTTCTGATACTCAAAACTCTGTTAGACCATCTCTATACAACCAATTTCAGTATCAATGCATTCACRAAGTGTTCTCTCTGCATCAGAACTGATGTAAAATCCACCCAAGCATTAGGATTTTACAGCAAAAGGGTCATTCAAAGCAACAGTCCCACCAACTCACCTCAGAGGTCAACATTTTTTGTTGATGAAGTAATGGGTTTTTTAATGAACATCATGTATTTTTACATATACCTTCATTAAGAAATGAGCATAATAGGCCCAAACGAGTGTAAATATAAAGCAGACTAGAGTTTCATGTTAGGAGCTGAAAGGAAATCCAGGGCTTACCTCATCCTGATTTAACTGTAGTTAAAACTATGACTGCAACATTGACATTGTGATGTCAACTGATACAYGCAGACCAACCTCGAGCAGAGAGCTTTAAACAGGGAATGACAGGGTATGATAGTGGTGATGGCACACAATCACCAACAGAGGGTTCATAAATTAAGATTAGTCAATAAAACAACGTGTGCCATGTTCTGATGCTGTTGGCTGCAGACCGCCTGGTAATGAAGAAGCAGATGAGACCTTCCTTTGTCATATGGAAGAAATCATTGTCTGTAGGCAGCCATCCTTGTGTGCCACTGTTTGATCACTTATGGAGATTRTCTTGTCCAACCCCCTCTGCTGGCACTGGGACAGCCTCAGCTTCTCCGTGACTTTGTAATATAGCTAAGGAAAGCTTTTCCGAATAGGACATGATCTGACTTCCAGGAAATTAAAAATTGCCTTAAACAGAACAGACTTAAATCACTTTAAATACAATTTGTTAAAAGAGCACACACAGAGTTTTGAAGGAGAGCAGGAATACAACCTTTACTCACTAATAACATCTAATGAATTCCCATAAACCAGCATGGAAAATTGCTTCTTAACAATGACAGAACTGTAAATGTCTGAAACAATAAGGTTCTCCTCGAGGTAGAGGGATCCCTTAAAGGCTCCCCTCCCAACCTCTTCCATTTGTATCAGGTTGCACATTCTCCCTTGAGTWATGTCTACCGGGCTGTGGAAAAAAATATATTTTTAGCATGAATGACTCAACATTAATAGAGTTAAGACTTTCTGAATTCAGCATGAAAACACATTATGTCAAGAACTAGTGACAAATCCTACTTCTCCAATGTCAGGTGGATTGAGTAATGTCTGGAAAGACTGTGATTCTAAAACAAGCATCTGGACATGTCAAAACAGTTTATATATTCTTTCCAGGGTGTGCAAAAATTAAGTTAACTATTCACTTCCTTGAAAATATTCTTCATACCCCCTTGAAACTACTACTTACCATATTGTAAACATTTCCATTTTTTAATATGAATGCTCCCAGCAGATAAAGCTGGTTAAATGTAACAATAAATGGAGAGAAGAGGTAGGAAGTAGCACTTTTTTTACCTACTTTCTTAGTGGACCAATATGGGTTTTAGACATTGAAATTAGGACATTTTCTTTCTTGATTTCCATTTGTTATGTGCTCACAAGAGCAATACTGAATATTGCATGGGTCAGTAGAATCTGGATAAAAAATATGGTTTGTCTCCCACAAAGTATCCATGCATGGATGAAAGTCAAGCTGTCTTTGATCAAGCAGAGCCTAAACTGAAATAAAAGGAATAAAAATGTGTGGAATTTTACTTCACACAAGTACAAACAAAGTGGAGAAAACCAGTTACAGGCTTCTAGGAGTGTTATTCAATTTCCAGATTTTAAATCTCCCTGGTTTTTATATCAGATGCTCAGCCCCTTTAGAGATCTTCCTTTCCTTTTCAAAAAGCGAGGTTGGCATATGCTTAGGTGGCTTCACTGTCCAGYCCAGGATGCAGCCATTGCCCTTGGGAATTTGTTTCATCCAAGTTAACTTTAGTATTGAACAGTGTTACCAACAAAATTTTGATCATGTTACTTCCCRAACATATGCAGATCCAGTCTAAACCACTTGAGTTTTACTGAGTTGTTCACGTAGCTAGAGAAAAGTTTACAATTGTTGACATGATTTGAAGAAAAATGTCAGATAAAAAMGAGTATTTAAGTTTTTATTTATTCAGTTCTGTCTTGCTGACTGCTTTTGTTTTGTTACTTTTYCTAACTTCTCTGTTCTTCTATTCACTGCAAAGGCATACTGCCAAAAATAAAAATCTCCATCCTCCCTTCCTCCCCCTGAAACAACAAAAACACATTTTCAAACCACAAGAGTTGTAAGCATTATACTTTAACTGTATGTGGCAGTGGGAATTCCTCATACAGCTGCATTTTAAACATCTGGAGGCTCTAGAAATAATCTGCAAGTATATCAAGAGCACTTCTGCTATGTGAAACCTTACACACACACCTCATTCTCTCGTCACTGTTCACCATTCTCTGATGGGCATATGTGGGTAAGACAGGTTAAGAGACATCCAAGCACATAAAAGGTATATGCACTGATTTTGGCTCCCTCACCTAAACATTTCTTTATTCTGAAAAAATATGGCAGACCCAGTACTAAAATTCCTTTTAAGAAAATATCAAACATTCTGGTGAACATCAACTCTTCTCCCATCCAAAATCAAGTTGTCATGTATTTTTTACGTATGAAGCAAAATTGAAAAAAAAAAAAGTTATTGCTATCAAGTGCCAATTAACAAGATGTTTACTGCATTTTTCAGATTGTCAAATGGAAAAAAAATCTAAGCCAAATGTTCATATTTTTATAAACTGCTACTGAGCGAAGACTCACATTTTTATAAATCACTTTTACAGACTTAAGTTTTATTCTAGAAAAATACTTGTCTGCTTCAAATAGTTTAACCCAGTAAACATATGAGCAGCTTTCCCCTTCTGAATCTTTTTTTTTCCTCTTTTAGTTTTTAAGGTTCAGATTTTTCATCTCATAGCAGTGACAAAAAGCAGGGCAGTATAAAATGCACATAGAGCACTGGCTTAGAGGAAGAAATGATGTAAAGAGCTTCTGTTCTTTATCTTCCCTCACAAGAAGGTTTACATGAAACAATGATCAGAATGGTACAGAAAAAAATGTTTCATGAAAGATGGAATTAAACCTTGGGATTTGTTCCCATAGGCAGACCCTAAGGTCACCATAAAGGGCTAGATGCTTGTATAAACCTTGAAAACATCAAGGACAAGCATTTTGGACGAGGTATTAAAACATACCCTTCAGAGCTTAAGCAAAACTGTAACTATCAGTAAACAAGACAATCCCATGTCTGCAAGTTTCGTACACTTTTCTCTGAAGCATCTGGCACTGACAGCTCTCAGATGTGGGATGCTAGACTAGATGGATGATGGATATAATCCAGTATAACAGACTCTGCATTCCAGTTTCACTCTATAGAGGCAGCAAGGTTTTTTTCTCTACCATGTAGAGAAATGATTTTCCCTTTCGACTTTCTGCACTGCCTTGTCCCAGAGCAAATACAACACAAAACAGATTTTTACAAGCATAATGTCATGAAAAAAAAGGTGCTAGGCTATCATTTCAGTCAGTTATTTTGCCCTTTACCTTTTTATTCTTTAAAATACATTCTCATAATGAACGGCAATTGTGAAAAGCAAACATTATTAATCAAGTATTTTTGACCAATACGATGTTAAAAATAACAGAAAAAAAGAAATTATTTTCCAGAGAGCTTACTCCTGGAATCTCTACTTGAAGCCAAAGTTCTTTCACAAACAATCTTTTTTCTTTCACTTTCCTTTTTCTTTAATGCCAAACATTTTAGATTCAGCATTTTAACCCAATATCAAGTTTTAAACTTTAGTCTCAGATATTAACTGATGTGATTCAATGTATCTGTATTTACCTCACTAGAGCCATCACAAACCCAAAGGGCTGGTAGGAAACTCCAAAGGCTCCTGGTCCATGTCCCACTTGAGTGGTAAGAATCCCTGAAGGCCATAGTTCCTAACATGTGCTTGTCTACGCTGTTTTTAAAGGTGAAACACCAGCCCCTTGCACTCCTGCTGTCATGGTGATTCTTCCATTGACAACTCCCTGAGTAACAGGAAAGCAGTGTCCAGGGCAGAGCAAAAGAGGGTTTACCTGGGGAGCCAATGCTTTTTTAAAGCCTCAAAAATATTTCCATGCCTGTTTTAACGACGGCAATATTTTTAGTCCCTTAATAGATCTCTGTTAAAAAAAATAAYCAAAACCTTTAAATATTCCATTTTCTGAGGCACACCTGGTACGATCTTAAAACTGAAACACACACTTCATGAACTTCATAGAAAACCTTGCCTTGTGCAGTGAAATGCACTTTCTGTCTGCAGTACAAGAAAAGGGGGAAGTCTCTGACAATATGGTGTTGTACAGAGACACACAAATCGGACTTATCCTGTCTTCAGTAATATTAGACACATGGACTGTAAGGCATTCCTCGGGACAATCGCTGAAAGCAGCAGCTGCTTTTCAGAGAGAGCATTAAGGTTGTTCCAGACTTTCCCTCAGACACACAGTTACTAGTTGGTTAGCACTAGGAGGTTAGCACTAGTTGGTTGCATAGCAGGACGGCACAGAGTTATGTGGGATGCCTTTGAGACCAAGAGAGCAGGGTACAATGATGGGAATTTAAAAAATGCCTCAGAGATAAGGGCGAGGCTGCATACATATGGAAAAAGGCAGTTGTGAAATAAATGTCACTATTTTTTACCGGGGCAAAGCAGTTTTTCACAGGGCTGTGGGGATGGGCTCTACATGTGAATGYTAGGTTACGACAGGGAGCAGGGTGGTGCAGGGATTGCTGTGAGGAAGGGACCCCTCTGCCCTTGGAACTATATGCTTAATTCCCATTAACCTGAATATTTTTGTGTTTCTACATTAGTGCTTTAGGCCAGGAGAGCCCTTCCACTTTCCACCCATTGATTCACCATGGCAAGAGCAGTCCCAGAGGTCACYAACTTGTTTCCTTTGGGGAAAAGTTAGACTAGCAAACGCACTCCAGGAAGTCAATTGAGGCACTCCCGTACACCTTGTCCAAGTAAAGTCTCACATGCACKTAGTCAGTGGGCCTCTGCATCATCTCTTTCACTGTGCTAGTCTGCTCTTCCTATGTCACGCTACTTGCAGCTGCTGGAAGCTTGCCACCCTGCCACAGTCCAGGCAGGTATCATGAATTTACAGAAGACTTTGGTGGACAAAAGGCTAGTCCTTGTATGCCATTATCAGCTCTGATTCCTACATTTTCAGTAGCATCAGCAACCAAGACACAAAAAATATGAGCAATGAGTTCTTTTTGCTAGTTATGAAAGGTCCATACCTGCCCATTGACTGACCTCCAACAGAGGCTTKTGTTGCTTTACAGCCTGCAGTGTTGTGCTGCTAAAAACCACATTTAAGCCATCATCTTAAAATACACCCTTTAGCTCTTTAAGATGAGCACTGAAGCAGGTGAATGTGGAGAAGTCTGCTTTGAGCAGGGACTGCACTGTTTAACAACCAAGAGTCTCCATCCCCTTCTGCAGGACAATGTAGGGAGTAAATTTTACTTCTGTGTCTCCCACAGCATCATTTCATTAGTCTTGTGCAACAGCATGGTATMATTGCTACAGTTTTTCAAAACTGCTGGGAGCCGTTTAAATTTTAAAACCATGGGGTCACTTATGACAACAACAATTCCTTTTGTATTATGCCATAATATCTTTCATATTTTCTTTKATACATATGTTGCTTCAAAAACAGCACAGTACCTAAACATAAGACTGTACCCATTTAAAGATATTCTACCTGAGAATATCAGAATGTCTGTGGTATAATATATTTAGAAAAAAAATCCTTTAACAATAATAATTTTTGGCCCCTATTTTTTTTTTTTTTTGTCGTTTTGTGTTTGACCACAACATATGGACCATGAGGTGCTTATCTTATCACTCAGTGCTACACAAAGGTAAATTCCCCATTTTCTCTCCAGGCACCTGGAATCCAGCCAGCCCAACCTCAGCTCCAGTAGAAATCAACTGGGGAAAAGCCGAATTAACTAATTACAGCAGAAAATAATAAAGAGGAAGCCTAACACCAGTGTTAATTGTAAGGGGGCTGCTTTCAGGAGAGGAAGCTGCTGAGCTGAATGAAGATCAGCATGGCAGTGGAGGAAGCTGCCCAGGGCCTGGCCAGCAGTCAGCAAAGCCAGATGGGAAGCAGAATATGGGGAAGGATGGGGACTCTGASTCCAGGTAAGCACAGGGCAGTGACTGATGGTGACACCCCTATCCTTTCCTGACTGTTAATACTGTAAGCTGACCACCATCACTCTATCCCAGGGTTTGGTGTTTATTACACTGGCTGCTATCAGTAAGGTGTCAACACACATCCTCCCTTCCAAGGTCTCCCCTCTGAGGCAGAAAGAATGCCTCAGAAAGACCAGAAATATAGCCTGCACACTTGAACTGATTTATATCTACCCTTTTTCAAACCTGCACTGTCAGGGACAAATAGAGACGAAATGGCRGATTTTGCTGGGGCAACATAAGCGTGCTATACCCTTTCTTAAGAAAYATGAAACCATTAGACCCAAAATGAGAAGAATTTTTACTTTAATATGGCTGTGTTTCCATGGTAGCATCTTTTAAACTATAAACATTTCATGCTTTAAAGATTCAAGGAATGATCGTGTTACACAGACAGACTTCTTTTATGGAACTCCATAAAATACCAGTATGTTTAGTTCTGCTTAGATGTCCGATTGCTACTTTGAAATATCCACTAATCTCTAGTAAGCAGGCATCTTCTCTCCCTAACATAAAAATGGGCTAATCAGAAAAATAAATTTCATATTATCTTAGCAGGAAAAAATGTTAGTTATGTATCCTTGCAATTGGCTCCATTAGGTTTTCATACTCCCTCTATCCCTTGCTTTCTCCCTGCCTCCCTCTCTCTTTTCAAGAGCAATTTTTAAAGGAGTAAATGGCAGGATTCCAGGAGTTATGTTACTGCCAAAAAATAATTTAAAAAACAAGTGGGACGCTGTGAGCTGAAAAAAAAAAARGGGGGGGGGGGGTGGAAAATGCATTCCTTTTGCATCTGGGACCTCAGATCTAGGCAGTATAACTGACAGCATTTTACCTTGCAAATAGCTCTTCATCCTTCAGTCTCTCCTGTCCACCAGGCATGGCTGACTGCACTCAGTTCTCTCCTTTTTCTGCTGTGAGAAGAGATAAAACTTCACTTTGCAACGGCAGCCTGCTGGTTTGTATGGAAGTGAGGAAGTCTGTGGTAAAAGCTGCTTCACACAGCTTTTACATGTTCCTTGTCTATGGTAGTGAGATTGTGGCTGAGAAGTGATGTGAAAAACCAGCTTTTAAGAAGAAGATTTTGAAAAAAAAWGTAACTGGATGTGTTTACAGAAGGGTTGACTCTGCCACTATGTAGTGGAGTGGATACTTTCAACAAAATTACTTCTGTTTATTTTTACAGCCTTTTCCTCACATCCACTAAAAATGAGTGCCTTTCACAGCAGCTCTCTGGGACAAGTCTAAAACAAATAGACAGAAGTTATCCCCAGCCACAGCCTCAGCTGAGCCTGGGAAAGGCTCAGCACACCAGGGCCGACCCACCCCATTGACCTCATAGGGTGTCCCTGACATCATTAGCGACAACTCATTAGGAAGATGCTCTGTAACCTTGCTGACCTCTTCTGTCTCTTTTCCAGTTCTAAAACAATTCATTTCCAACTAAAACAATTGACAGACTTATGGATTTAAGAGAATGGCAAAAGGATGCTGCCTGTTTTTTCTCCCATTCTACCATACCATTTTATATGCTTCCTTGACCTGTCTTGAGMTGTTGTCTTCTTGGATCTGTTGCATACCCATGATTCCTAATCCTGAGCTGTAGTGGTTAGCTCAGAAACTGCCATTTAACAGGCTCATTTCCCCCCTATTTTTATCACCTTATTTTATCTACCTTGAATGACATCCAATAGATCCTTCTACAACCCTTCATGGATGTCCCTTATCTTTTCTGGTTTCAGTAACTCAGTTTCATCAGCAATTTTTTTTATGTTGCTGCTCACTGAACATAAAAGTGATCACCATTTAACGTTGACATTACCCTGCTCCAAGAATTGGTGATTTATTCATACATCCCATTTCTTACCTTTATCAATTATTTATCTAATTAAGGATTTTCTGTCTCATGTTATGTCCTTACAAGGACCAGGGCTGGTAACTGCATGGCAAAGTACTYTTGGTTTTACCTCTTTTATACTTCCAGATAAGTCTTCAGTTTCTTCCTACCTCTGCCATAGCACTCCAGCACAGAAAGGAGCAATGTCTGAGACAGGTCCCAGGTTGTCTGAAGGAAAATTCYATCCAGCAACTTGTAATATGAACAGCAAGTATTTAATCAAGAGTTCCTTGAGAAATGTGGCCTGGAAACAAAACCAAAACCAAGCTGCCAAATTCTGCATTGGCATTCTACAGATAAATCTAAGATACAGCCTCATATTGCATTACTGAAATAGTATTGCAACAGCCTAATCACCAGAGACACTCGCAAAGGTTGCAGCACAAAGCACCCACTGTAGCTTCCTGGAAATAATTAAATGCAGAACAGGGGACCTGGCTTTCCAYTTGATCTTCTTGGAGCACAACCAGATGTTTAGATTGACCACAGATGGCCAGCAAACCTTCTCAGAAGTCAAATTTCTGCATAATAGTTCTTCACATAGCAACAAGCAAATATTTTTCTGTCAATAGAAGAGAGATGAATACAAGATGGATACAAAATGAATGAAAGCTGGATCCTGAGTCTGCCAACATGAAGATTTCTTCCCTGAATCTACCTACTAATAAAAAAGTATTAGTTTGCTGCCTGCAAGAAGACGAACGGCTCCAAATAGCGTATTTGATACTCTCTGAGCTACAGAATTAGAGTAAGATTGAGCTTTTACAAAGGGTGTTCCACTGTTAAACTTCTAATGTTTGAGATCAYTGTAGTGATCCGGACCCTTCCAGCACTTCTGAAAATCAGATGCTTTTGTAGATAAAAAATACAGAGAAGTAACATAAACTGTAGATATCAAACTTTCATAAACATTTAAATTCTTTCTATTGTCTTGAGTTCTCTATGCTTCATTTCACCTCGGTGTCTTTCAGTCTCCTTCCCCTTTCCTTGGTCAGCTGAGTCTGGGAGTAGGGGATCTGTGCTGCACACCATAAGGTCGTAGCATTTCCAGCCATCCCACCAGAGATCAAGGACATCTCAAAAGACGCAAAGGCCCCCCTCTTCAAATCACTTTCACCYTCAGACTCAAAAGTGACATCTTCATAGATTCTGGGGAAAGCAGCTGTTCCAGGATATCATTCCCACAAGACAGACACTGCCTTGGCTGGCTCTGCCAAGTCYTTTGAGGATCCTGGAGATTACCACTGAGACATTCAATACAACTTGGTGTTTCACAGGGAGCCAGTGTAATGAGTAACAAATCACAATGACACTTCCTTGGCAACCGGTGTCACCCAAATGGAGAGCTGCTCACACAAAGGCTTCCTCCATGCAGAAATGCTCATTTCTAGGCATAAGTCATACTGCTACCTATGGGCACAGACCTGATGTGCAGCACTGATCTCTGCATAAAAGCGAACATCAGCAGGCACAGCTGGGGAAAATCCTGGAGAATATTCCTGCTCTGGCTGCCCTGAGTCCCTTATAGGAGATTTCTGGAGGGGACTGAGTCCCAAAAACAGAAATCAGGGGGGAAAAAGGAGATAAGGTCATAGCATCTGGAATGTCTTCACAGCATTCTCCTTTTCCCATCTGTGTTAGCTTCTTCTCTCCCCCATTACTAATAGCCAGCTGTTAGTTCCAATTGTGTGAGAGGAAATGGTAGGAAGTCATGTGTCCTCTGTTTTAAGAACATGGCTGGCTAGACATGGCAAAGCATCTTCCTAAATGTAATTCTAATGGAGCACGCTGGGATTTAGCTATTCTTCCATTTGCTTTTGAAAAGCATTTGGACTACAGTAGTGCAGACTATTTTAAGAGACAGTGATTATAGTATACAATATTTTCTGCACACATGTCCAGATTTACAGTGAAAGGATCCTTTAAAATGACTTTCCTTACCACTCACCCCTTGAATTCTGCAGAAATCTTCTTTAAAACAAGTGACAAGTATATTAATCTATGGTCACACTAATATAGCAAGGAAGAAAACCAGCTACAGTGCAGTCGGTTTTCTTTGAAACGTATTTTAATGATACTAAGGAAGCTAAAAAAATTTACCCCATGTAAATTTACAAAGGTAGGATGGACCTTAAGTATACAAAAAAGTGACAAAGAACATGTGAAAATAAGGATATCACCCACATCCATGACACAAAAAAAATGATGCTTGTAACCCTGAAGAAYGAATGCCACATACTTTTGTTTTCAGAGATCGTCTATTCCAGTATAGGAGTGTGCAGAATCCTCAGAAATAAATATTTTTTAAAAAAATAAAAAATAAAATTAAGCAAAATAAAGTAGAATAAATGAAATTAAATGAAATAAAATGAATTTAAATTAAATTAATTAAAAAGAACCAAAGGATTTTGAAGAAAAAGAGAGAGAAGACAGACTGACAGTCTAAAGAGCTGCAGCAAGACTCTGTATCAGGCACCATAAGACAGAAGAGGAGAAGTGGTCCTAAAGAGAAGATGACGTGGGCTGACACATTGCCTTATTCCCCATGCAGTTCAACTCAGGCACTGCTATCAGCATGTCTTTAATCCTGTCAGCGACAGTTTTGGCTGCTTACTATTTGCTTTYATAGAAAATGAAGCATGTTACATGCTCCCCTCCACGTTTGCCCCTGTGAGTTTTAATTTTAATGCTGTAAGTGCCTCTTGCAGATCTGTAGCATAAGAAGGTAGAAGTAGCAAAAAGGTGTGGTGTAAGTTCCTGAAAAGTGCTTTGCGCTTATACAGCTTTTTCTTTTCCTCTGATATTTCCAACCAAGCATCAAAGAGCAGAGAAAAAATCCTACGCTCTYTGAATTCCCAGTATGCTCCTCCCTGCTTCATTACAGGCACTGTTGAMGGACATGATAAAGCTGAGCTGACCTGCTTCAATCTCATCCATCAGCACAGGCACAACTGGAAACAAGCCCTCCTGGAGTAATGTCAGCACTGTCATTGACAGCAAACCTAAACTACACAAGGACAGGATGCAAAACTCCAGAAAGCTCTGTCTGGTGTCCAAGAAACCAAACTGGTATCCAAGAAACCCCTTTGTCTCTCACTTTCTGCCCCCTTTACTACATGTGATGCAGCTGTTAGCAGGGAACATYGGTACAATGATGAAAACTGGACTTGCCTACACACCTATCACATTTCTGACAGTGCTGGAGAAGTTATTTTATGTACAGGTGATGGAAATGTGCAAAAAGTTTGAGAGCTGGGCTAGAYCCTCAAGTGGCATCAGGGTTTCAGGGCAATGGGAAGACACAGCTGAGCATCAGCTGAGCCCATGACACAGCAATACATCTTCAAATAAGAGATGTGAAGACCATTGATCTCTCTCCTACACGCATGCAAACACACAGAAGCACTCACGCCTTTAATTTTCACCTGTTTAATSCTTCTTCTTAAGAGCCGCTGTATCCAGCCTATATAACCCTTCACTGCAAGCAGAGTCCGCAGGGAAGAAGACCTATAGTGGCAGCTTTGACACCCTGCATAATCTTTTCTGAGGCACAGAAAACAATGCAAAGACACAGAAGGTGGGATCCCAGAGGCATGGATCTATAGACAAGCAGTGAGGAAAAAAAGCAGAAAGGAAGAAAAGGAAGCATTTGAGGCTTTGGAGGTTCAGACTAGTCTTCAGGTTAGGTTTTGTCCCTGTAATCTCTGGACCTCAGTGCAGGATTAAATTCATAACATCTCCACTGCCCTTGCCCAGAAGATTCTGTGAGGAGTCCTGTGTAAGGGTAGATACGGTCTTTTCACCTACGCAGGCTTACTCCCCAGGTTACTTGGAAACCTCAAMGCACCAGAGCCAACCCTGTACCAAAATCTGGAGGAGGATACCATCATCCCATCAGACCCTCCTATGGAATGAGGCAGAAGAATGAGGAGGAAGACTTTCTTTGGTGTAAAATCTGAATTGTACTTTTCTTACTAGACACTATTTCATTCTGGATGAGATTTCCCCTTTTAGGCTAAGTTGAGGTGATATCTCATGATCAACAGAAAGAAGCTGCCWAGATGGTCTTAGAACTCACCACCAGCACACATAATAATCAACTAGGGCAAAGCTAGTGTTTTTTCACATAATATGAACTGGCAGCTCTGAAAGTTTTACTATCAGTTTTGAGAGCCTATAGAGAGCCTTGGTCAGATTTCCAAACACTATCTTTTGGAGGCACACAGTGAATTTTTCCCCTGGGTGAGGCTGACACCRATGCAAATATATGCAGAAATTATGACATGTCCCGTTGCAACTGTGGTTGTGCTGGTTATGTTGCAGCAAGGAAAATACGTATAAAACCACCATACAAACACACAGTAAGTGAAAATGTCAAGGGTACATTTCAAAGGAATATACTCTTGGTAGGCAACCTGTGTAACCAACAACTGCTTACTGTATTTTGCAAACAGAATAAACCACAAGTGATAAATGGGGAGAAATCCATCATTTTATTGAATCACAGTCAAAAGTTTGTTATGTAAACATCATCTCTTTAAGTTCTGATAGACGTGTTTAGCTTATTATAGGCACTGGCTACACCATTGTGATAAATTATTTGTGACTTTGGGAGATGTAATAAGCTGCAACTATTTCCCTAGAGTCAGAGCCACTGCATGGCAATTGTAATTCCAGGGAGATTGGAGTACTTAAACCAGTGTGTGCATGCTCATAAGCAACAAATTCAGTGCAAATTATATAATGAAGTTTGCAGAGGAGTATAATTTGTTTCACGAGTAAATAAACAAACAATGTTTTGTTCTCTGTAGCCACTAATTATGCAAGTCCAAAATCAACAGTAATGTTTTTTATCACAAAACTGTAAAGCAAGAAAAAGGATTTAAAAACAGTAAGGATCTTAATTGTACAAGTTTACAAGGAAGCTTTTTATCATCCATGGCTTTGGTTTAAATATCATAACTCATTCAAAGCCCACATTCTCTTTTCCCTCGTCTCCTTCCATTCCTCTCCAARCGACATACCATCAGATAATGCTGTGCTTTCCAGAAGGGCTGAAACACATGGCAAAGTTTTACAAAAGCCATCACTCCACACTGAATTTCAACACTTGGATCATTTACTAGGATGATTATGCGTCAAAGTGCCATGGAAATACTCCAACACTGTCCTCAYACAATGATGAGATTTACAATAGCAGAGTTTCCTCAAACTTTGCTTTAAAAAAAGGAGGATTTAGAAAGAGATAATTAAAGAGGTAATTTGGGTCAATAAAACAATGTATTATAAATTCCGCCTCATACTAGAAAGTAATTTCTTTTTTTTTAAAAGATGTTTCTGCAGTTCTTTATCTATGGTAACCTGATACATCTTCTTCACCTTCTCCAGGCCACGCTGTCAGTTCAAAGGAAAATAAAATCCGTCTGAATTAAAAAAAAAAAAAAAAAAAAAAAAAAAAAAAAAAAAAAAAAAAAAATCAAAAATTTGTTCTACTTGACAGTTTGTAGAAATACTATCAGTCCCTGTTCTCTGTTAATCTGAATTTCATCTTGAAAAAATCCCTTCAATTCCTTCTAAAACTTAAAAGATTATTTGTTTCAAATCAAACTTGAATGAGCATCAGAAGTTTCAGTGGAACCAGAAGCTGACTACCAACTGCTGAGTGTGCATGTTTATCTTCCAAGTGTTTGTTGCATTGCTTCACCTAGATATTGACAGGATGTTTCCCCCTTAACASTTCTCAACTACACTGATTTTCACAAATTAAGCACCAAGATTTTGAAGACAGAAGCATGGCTTGTGACAAATGAAAGCATCTCTGCACGTGTCCAGACTACAGGAGGTAGAAGGCTGATGTTAATTGGTATTAGATGTCAGGGTTTAGTTTGATTCATGTTGTCTTCCAACATTTAGGTGAAAACAGATAATATTAAATTTAGGAGAGTGTCTATGTTCCACAACAGCAGCTTAGCAGAGATAAACATTGGTCTATCTGCATGATAAAAAAATAGAAAAAATAATTACTACATGTCATGGGAAAAAAAATGTGAAGAGAATCAGAAGTGGGAATGGGAATCTTCATAGTCAGATTAAATAATACCAGATCATGACAGGGATTCTCTTATCCCATTAGGCATCACAAGTGTCTTTTTCTGTAAGGTAGTGGTTAGTAAATCTTATCAAAGATTTGATAGTGAGTCCCATATGTTTCTAGAAAGCTTCTCTATATATTCTCAAATAATATAGGATAGTCACTAGGGGCCATCACTGCAGATCCTATCAAAGAGAAGGGACTATTCCTCACCTTAAGCACAATGGCTACTCAAGCAAAGTTTCTGGCTGGTATCCAGAAAACTACGGTGTTTCGCATGGTTGCAAAATGCTCTTTCAGAGCTTCATGTCCTTGAAGGACTATGAGATTTTCCCAAAAGTAAATGTCTCGAAACATGGGGTTGGTGGGCTCAAAAGTAAGCTACAGGTGCAAATTTCATAATCAAAGGAAAATGGTACTGAATTTGTACCAATCTATGGGAATAGCCTGACGCATCCATTTGAAACTGTGAAACCTACCCTTAGYTCACTGCTGCTCCCGGCTACTCCCCATCTTGGTGTGAGGAAAGAACCAACTCTTTTCCAATTACTCCTGGACTTGGATTCTGGCTCTGGGTGCAGCCTTTGAGGCACCAAGGCGCTGTGAGGGACAGATCTAGATCCAGGTTCTCATTTCATGTTCACAGATATTTGTAACCACAAACACACAGAGATACACATATGACTCCCAAAAACAACATGGATAAATACAGTAGCATAACTGCAAAGAGCATCTCCTAATTATCTTCAGTCAGTATGGCTGCATGTGCTTTTGTTTTCAGCAGAACCAAAGCTATGACTGAACCACTGGGAAATTTTGGGTCTCCATTCCTATAGGAGGGAAAACCACTTGGGCCAAGGAGGCCTGAAAAGCTAACCTCAGGACAACACCTTAAGCAAAACAATTCAGTTCTTCACAAGCATAACTTTTTTTTTTCTCTGCTTCATGTAACCTCTGACCTCATGTCTGGAGGTGATGGATGAGATGGGACAGAGCCATGGGAGAAGACCTGAGGATAGTTGCTGGCATGCTACAGCTAGCAGCCATTAACAGGCAAGGTTTCCTCAGAGGGAAATAAGAATTATTTCAAATCAAGAAAAATAAACACCAGAAGAATCATTTGTGCAGAGTGGCTCACATAAAATATGAATGCGGCCAAGGTTTGCAAGTCCGAAGGGAATCCAATTTTGTGAGCTTACTGCAGAAGAATGCAGGCCCCAGCCCTAAGGTCTTATAAAAGTACTGAAATGAAAGAGTAAAGCCCTTTCTGAACATACAGAGAACACTGCATTAAGGACTGCAGCTAACAACTGTTGAGGCAGTTCTCCAGTACTGCAGTGCCCTCTTTATATGTCCAGTACCAGAAGACAGGAGAAGGAAAGTGTTCCCTGGCAAGTGCTAAAGTGAGACTTCGGTATACGGAAAAGAAATCTCTCTTAGTGTTTGTTTTGGCAGGAATAGTTTTAGCAGACACTATTACAGTCCCATCCGCTTGCAAAGCAAGGCTGCAGTTCACATATTATTAAAACTCCAGGGCTGATCGCTTTCCACAGAGCAATGTTATTGGAGCTRGCAGAACACAGGCCAAGTCATTTGGTCAGCAAGGACTTTTTTCCTTGAAAAATACAATAACATTTTCTCTGAGTAGAGCAAGTTGTTTAGCTTCAAGTAAGGGGGAGTACCAAGTCCTAAATGACAGCAATCACCATTCAAAACTGAAGGCCCATATCTCTCCTTTCCAGGCATTGGAGCAGCCAGCAGCTGCATTGTCTCACTGCCTGACCTT
The DNA here is from genome assembly GCF_030028575.1 of Malurus melanocephalus. Classification (NCBI taxonomy): domain Eukaryota; kingdom Metazoa; phylum Chordata; class Aves; order Passeriformes; family Maluridae; genus Malurus; species Malurus melanocephalus. The sequence continues at coordinate 660,719 of NW_026623349.1, read as the reverse complement.
GCACAAGTGAGCAGGGAGCCTGGGACAGGCAGATGACCCTTGTCTACCATTAGAGCTGCACTTCAYGATAAGGCTGCTTGAAAATGTTGCTGACCTTTGGGCAGTTAATTCTCTRCACATCAAAGGGAGCTACAGGAGTGAGAGTGCTCTGTCTACATATTCTAACCCAATTTTTTGCCTGTTCGAGTGAAGTGGCTACAGAGGCACATATTCCTGCAGCTTCCTGGTGACTGGGATCTCTGGGTATCCATTCTACYGCTGGTCCCAAATAGCAAGRCATGGATAGTGATGTAGGCTATGGATACATTCCAAATGCAGGCTTGTCTAGTTCTGGACAAATCTCTCYGGGATCTCACTCTGGACATCTAAGCTTCTTCATACTGTGATGGAGATGGGGCAGAGAAGTTTCCAGGAATGGAGGAAAATACCCTTTCAGTTTTGCMCAACCCACCTGCACCAGACCTCCTCTCAGACACAGCAGTAATCCTGGGAGACAGCATTTTTGCCTCCACATCCTCCAGCATGCAGAGTCCTCTGCTCACAGAGTAAACAGATGACCTTGGAACCCAGATGTTGGACTTTGGAATCCATGTAAAGCATGCAGCTCACCTACAAGCTTTGGTATTTATACTTCCATGCTGCCTTTCTTTCGTAAGAGTTAAAATATGCCTTGTTGGATGATTATCCTGAAGTACCATTTATGGTGTAGTGTTAGTGAAACAGTGGCATAAAAGAATAATACTCATCCCATGTGAATGCAAAAAAATCACAGTCTTTTTTGGTCAAACTTACCACAATGTTTATTTACTAAYGTCAAATACTAAAGTGCTGCGTTTCTCCTGAAACGTATTCTTCAGTCTGTGTATACATACTGTTTTATTTTACATGCCTTGAAGCCAGTGTGTTGTATTATTTTACTTTTTGATACCCTGTAGAGCTAAACTGAGAGCAAATAATTGGTTTCCATGCATTAGTATATTCTCAGGGAGCTCAGTCTTTCTCTCATGAATGGAAAGGTCAAAATCAGAACCGGTGACCCAGAGCATTTTACACTGTAGTCCTTTAATTAGGAAGAACTCAAAACATCTGTCTCTTGTTTGGGCAAATAAAAACCACTTCTGGAAAATGTATTTGCCCATGTCTGTYTCAAACAGTGATTGGCCAAACCAAATCTTAGCAGGTTTTCAAGTTCACATCATGAGCTGGTGAAATCTGTGATTCTTCTACTGATCACATGCAGCCTTGAGAGCTGCAAAACACTTGATATTTGTGCATCTTGCCTTGGCACTGTCCTTCTATTTGCCACATCACACAGTCAGTAAAGATTGCACCAAGCAGCACGTTACCCAGATGCTTTCTATAGAGGCATCAGATTCAGCAGTTTTTCAAACTGCATTACTGGAGAATTACTTGTTTCCAACTCATATTTCTCCCTTTCTAGTACATCAATAGCTGTCTCTTTAGCAAACATTTTGCAGGTATCCTTGAGCACCAAGATCCTCTTTGCACAGAAAGTTTGGGAGTAGGTGTATAAATCTGACAAAAAYGTCTCTTTGCACTCAGTTATTGCTGATTTACTGTCATTTTCTTACCTATGAGAACTTTAAAAGACAAAGGTAAAAAAAGCCAACTGCTTGGTATTAATCATTAAACAGAACCAAATTTTAAAAACCATACCACTACAAAACCATGAACATTTTTGTTAAACTAAAGGAAAAATTTGCTGTAGAGATATAGGCATTGATGGTTTACACTCAATACACCTCCCATTCCCCTATTAATAAAACACCAAAAACCCATGAAAACCAAACAGAATCCAAACAACAATTCAAGTAATCTTGAGTTCCTCAAGTTGAGGAACAGGGGTGCAAGAACTTCTAGGGCTTTTAGAAATAACTATACGAGTACTACTTCAGTCTATTGTTTCTTTTTTACCAATACAATTACAGAGTTTCCAAACAAATACAGCAGTGAAAATATTACATGTATTAGGAATCACATAAGTAGTACAAATTTCCTGCTACCTACCCATAGTCATTAAAAATAAAATCAGACTATTTCTTTTTAGGTGGTAAATTAACTGGTTTATATTTCTACAGTCCTGTTAAAACACTTTGTAAATATTTGTTTAAAAATATCAATAATTTGTATTTTTTTATTAGACCCTTCTATTCCTGCCAGTGTTTATCTGAAGGCATTCCCTCTGAAAAAACCCTAAGTTTTTCTTTCCCATCAGAGTTCTTTGTACAATATTTTACAACAAAAGACCTGGTACCTAAACAACGTCACTTCAAACTATCTAGAAGCATTTRGAAAGGTTTCTCTCTTTAACTGTGCTCAGGTGTCTGTTTTGGCAGAGATGGTCCCACATGAGAGTAAGAATTCTTATAAAAAATTTAAAATAGAAATGGTTTTGTACTTTAGAGAGCTAAATAAAGCATAGCCATTCATTTCCCTATTTCTTCCTTTTAAAAAAAACCTTAAATGGATGACATATTTTATACAGAAATTGGTCTGATCATAAAGTGGCCAAACCTGCAGAAATATTTTCATTATATAATTAAAATAGCCAGGTTGGAAGAATATATATTTCTCTGACCTAAAATTAAACTGGGMCACATCCAAGAACTTTTATTTTTCACTTCTGCATATGCCAAAAAATAATGGTAGGACACTTCTAATCCTTCTTGTGGAGCTGTTCCTGACTCTTGGAAGTGTCCCTATTCCCATCCTTCAGAAAAAGAAGCACTTAACCTGGGTTTAATAACAACCCCTTGCAAAGGATTGCTCACAGGTTAGACTATGCTGTTGTTTAGTGGTATGGGGAATGAAATTACCAGAGCCACTTWCTGGGAAAATCACAGTGTATCCTGACCCCAGCATGGGCTCTCCTTACACAGGGACCGCCCAAGATCAGAATACAGAAAGATTACCTGGTACAGGCATGTTGCATCTCCTACAGGGCTTCCCAGTATTTTTATTTCTTCTTGATGTTTCTTCAGCCCTGCAAAGTGCCATTCATCCACATTACCTACCTATGTGAAGACCCTCTAAATGGAATCACCATCCATAGGGAAGGTGACCACTTCTGTCAGAGTGTGGAGGTTTTGAGCCGTGATAGTGTCACAGTTCGTTTTTTTTTTTTCATTCTCTTCACCTTTGAAAACCAATCAACCAAAGTAAACACTGCTGAGGATTTCTTGCGTGGAATAGAACTGATGTATTCCTCCTCCTGCACACCTAGGCCATGCCTCTCCATGGTCACACTTGCCCAAMAGTTTTCTGGATACAATATAGCTTGGGAATTATGCCCAACTGCTCTCTAAAAGCCAAGTCCTCTATCCAAAAAAACTCTGCCCAAGATCTTTGCAGACTGCATTTGGCTCTGGCTCCAAGAGCCCTGTTGTGTTCCACACACATATCTGTGGCATACAAATCAAAGCCTGACAGCTGAGCCTGACTACCTCCCCCACTTTTATGTCTTAGGAAAAAGAAAAAGAGCACAAAACTAGGGATGATCCAATTTAGCAGCTTCTTTGTTATCTGATGTGTGTGTACCAGGAGTGGCAGAGAAGTGGAGGAAACATCAAAAAAAAAACAAACACAAATGTTTTTGTGGTATGTGGTGCCAGACAATAATCTTATTCTACCCACATACATGTTGCTAGAATTTTTCCTTGTGAGCAGAAGAAGCTGGCAGAGAAGACAACCTCTGGTTAAAAGAATAAGAACAACAGCATTAAAAAATTTTACCTAAAAAAAAAATATTATTTTTATTTAAGGTTCAAAATAAAGTACACAAATTCTACTGTAAATAAGAAGGACACTGCTATATAGCAAAATAAATTACCAACAAGGTTTATAGAAATTTTGTAGCATGACAAAAGGACATAAATCAGTGGCATGGAGAGTTCAAGACAGTAAGATTTCTAAAAGTGCTAAGAGTGAAAGGAATCCCAGTAACAGAGGCATTCCAGATCCAGACAAAAATTCAGTTACTGTTAGTAAAATACAAATCCCAGAAACACACCATATAACTTCACCTAATAGCTGAGAAAAAGCCAGAGACAAATTCCCCTCCTGTCACAAGGACATACTTTCCATTTCACAAAAAAAAAAAAAAAATTAAAAAGTAACAAAATAACAACAACAACAAAACTCCACAAAACTACAAAACACCAAGGTCAGGTTAAACAGCTTTAAAACAAGTGATTTTTGAAAGATGAAACCAAAAGGTATTGAAAACTTGCATCCAAAAACTGAACAAGTGGTTTGGATTAAGTGTTCACATATTGAGATGGCTTAGAATATGATGAAAATTGCATACCAGAGAACTGGATGAAAATGAAATGCTGCAAGAGAGGCCTGATAAATRGGTGCCCTGGGTAGTCAGAGAAATGGGTGTTGGGTTGGGGAAGCAGAGTGGAGCAATGTTGCGAGGTACCACCTGTACTGCACCTGGCTGGCAATTCACAGCATCTTGTTATGAAGAAAAGGGAAGCACTGATGCCTGCCAGCCTCCAGGGACACTCCACATTGCTGGCACCAAAGCAAATATCTGATTTATATCACAACTTATCAAGGGCCAGCCAAACTGAGAAGCATGTAACAAAGTGCCATCCTAACTGGCACTCTGGGTATTGCAACAGCTTTTTGCACAATTAACATTACCAGATAAAATTACAATGAAGCCTAGAAACATGGCACTGAAATAGTTTGGACTAACACAAAATAATGACAAGATCAGATTGCCTCTGAATTTGCATCACTTGGGAAGGTACACAGAAAAAGACAGTATTTAGTTTGAGACAGCAAGCTCCTCCATCAAGGAACAAAATAAAGCAGGGGTCACAGTGAGAGTCTGCTCTGTAAGCAGCTGCTGAAAAAGATTTGAGCTCCTGCTGGCTGTTCAGATGAATAGTTTTCCAATCCARCACTGGTCAACAAGTGTGTTCCTTGGATATATTAAATGAGGGGATTTTGGGAAGGATCAGAACAGACTCTTCTGGGCAGGTACTATATGTAACAATCAATACTAAAAGCAAATYGAGCTTCCTTTATAGACATAGAAAAACAAAAGAACTTAGGGAATTTGACACAAAATGGATATAGGCTCAGGCCCCTAATTTTCAGATACTGAAAACATCTACAAAGCCTTTAAATTGACCCTGATCTTTCAGTATATGWGGGTAGAAAGTTATTTCTGGATAATGCAAAAATTAAAGGTCAAGAAAAAGAATGTGAAAGGAAAAGTTGAGTTTCTTATCAGGAAAAAAGAAACAAATCTTTTTCAAACAGTGGAAGTTATTAAATTGGGTTACACACTGAGCATATTAAAGAGATTTTAAAAACCAGACAAGTTGAAATACATGGCAACACACAGTCAGAAGTTATTGGAAAAAATAAAGGGTTGTATGACAAACTCCCCTGCMCCACAATTTCTCTGTCATATCATCCTTCAAATGATTAGGTCAGATGTAAATGTCACTTATACATACTATATATTAGGGATAGATATATAGGCCAAGACCCACACTTCATATAGGGACAACTGAAATTTTAGGAATAATTTTCCAGGCAAGTAGAAACCTGTACAAATTGCAATAGGACTGAAAAAGAAGAAATTGAATGGCAGAAGTTTATTATGGAAAGAAAATGTAGAAATTACATCTGCCAAATAAATAAGGCAGGAGGAGGGAGGAAGAACAGAGGTCAGATAACTCCACGTACCAAGTACATTCAAGATAAGGAAGTGAAATAATACCTGAGTGATAAGAACAGTATGTAAACATCACAAGAAAATTAAGTCTGCTGACTCTAGACTTCCAGCAAGTATTGGCGTAACCTGCAAATAACACATGAAATAAGCAACTGTCATGAATGATACTTCAGGGAAAAKAGAGAGTTAAGGAGATGGAATTTTCCATCTTCTGGGGTAGAGGCTCCTGTCGTCCCTGACATCCCAGAAGCTGTCTGTGTGCTCAGCAAAACTTCCTTCCCAAGGCCTCTCTAGTGGCCTTGCTGAAAAATTCAAAGCTGCRGAGCCTCTGCACACATAGGGTTGTCATGTCAGGAATGGAGACACTTGGGGACCCCAACAATAWAGTACTGAGAAGCCTCCAGAAAATTGACAGAAAGCTTATCCCTCAGTGCTAGGTGGTTTCAAGGCCTCATGTGCCAGAAGAGGAAGACTTTTTTACTCAACTGAGCTCTCCTTGTACTGCAGAAGGCAGTATTTCATTTTCATGTGGACAGTTTTTGTGTGATGAAGAAAACAGGAAGAAACTCTAATGATGKACCAGCTGCAAGGGTAAAAAGTGACAGAGAAGAAGGAAGAATCTTCTCTCTGAAGATTGGGAAGAGACCACAGAGCAATTCCYGACAGTGGCAGCACTGTCATAAGTCATCTTTTGTGCTGCCTTACRGTAATAGAGGGTGACATGTCTGCATGACCATGGCCTCTCTAAAGTCCCTGGGAGATTTGCTGTGATGGTCAAGAAATTATTGCATCAYTTCAACATGCCCAGATCACCTTGCTGCTGTCAGGGATTGAATGTAGACTAAACAKTCCCCTTATCAATGTTGTCCATAGTATAAAAATGAAGTAAAAGAAAAGCSCAGTGGAGTCATTGGCCACTAAACAGTACAAAAGTTTGCATAAAACCTACTCACTGGAGCTGTGGTATCTCAAATAATTTTGGATTAAGCCACATCTGAATCATCATTTTTCGTAATGGTTTCTGGTGAAGCTTTTCTACATCTTCTGCGAAATTACAGATATCTCACATTTTTTCAAAATCTTAATACCCTTGGTTTAGAGAACAAAACCTCACTTCTCTGCTGACAAAGCAAATTGAAAGCTGCAAGCCACTGTAAAAAAATGCAGAGTACTTGGGACAATATGTACTGTCAAAGATTTGTATTSACCATTGCCCGGCCATGCAAGCATTCCCAAAAATAATGTCAAAGGCAAGATATTCACAAGAATGTCGTTCTCTTTGAAGTCAATGACCAATCTTCTAATCATACAGATCTCAAAGATTCACTTCTCTGTAATACATCTAATCTTATTTACAGATTACATGGAAAGAAAAGATTCACAGAACATACTGTATGCATTTTAACAATTAACATCTCCCCATCAGCATTAAATGGTGCAAACTGGTCATACTTGACCTAAAATCTCTTTCATTAGAAGCTCAGTACTACAAGTCTACATTTCAAACAATGGAGATACTTATATCTTTGCAGATAAATAACTAAATATTACCCGTGATGGATGATCAGTTCAGAAGGAATACAAAAGCAGGCTTTGTCCCATGAACGATGTGTTATTTCTCTGTCATTTAGTTTTCTCCCTATTGTAATATACACWAAAAAGTAAGAACTTAAATTTTTAGTTAAAGATATGAAGCAATTACACATAACTTTTGTGATATAAAATAATTCTTGCAAGATGAACCACTGATCTTCAAAAAAAAAAATACGTGTTTGTCAATGCAATTATAAAGTAAACTTAAGAATATGAATAGCCAGTGAAAGAAAATGAGCGTGCTTGAAATGGCTGGGTTGCATCAATTAACTCCACAAGAACTTTCAGAGTCACTACAGTTCACTATCTGTGAAATGGACAAAAGATGGCTGATAGCTTTAATATTTTCTAGTTTTCACAAGAATTAAAATCAATATAAAATGTAGAGCAGCACAGAGAGAATGAAACAGAGAAATATTAAAGCATACCAAATGGGATGCTGGAATTTTGAAGAAAGACAGAGACACCTAATAAGAGAGAGAAAAACAGTTGTCCCAATGCTATCTGAACCAGATAATCACTGAAAAAAGAAATCAGAATACTGGTCTGGAATGAGAAATTTCAGTAAATACAACATATCCATAGCATTGTATAAAGAAATGCCTCAAAAAAATGTACCAGCCCAAACACCAAAAAAAAACCCAAAAAAACCAAAAACCAAAAGCCAAACAAAATTCTAATAAACAAAAAAACTGGAAAAAAAGAAAAAGAAAGTGAAGGAAAAAGCCAAAAATAAAAAAAAAACTCAAAAGTAATGAGCTCAGAATGCTGAACAAGCCCAAAACAAGCCATGGGACCAAACACAATAACAAAATCTCCTGACGATAGCAAATTTATATTAAGATTCTTGCTTTAAAAAATGCTATAGGTCTGTTTCTACAGATTTTATGAAAGAATGCCTTCCTTCACTAAGAATAACTAAATACAGGTTAAGTGTCTTGAACTGAAGTAGAAGCACTACTCATGCAAGTCAAACAGCTGATTAACRTTGAGTTTTAATAGAAAAGAAGGCAGAACAACTATCAAAACCATAGTAAAATTATTCAATTCTGTTGTGTAAAACAGAAGAATAGTTCATACCACTGTTTCCATATCTCTTAGGTTATTTTCAAGGCAGGAAGGAGAAAAACAAAATGCCAGTTAAAATAATTCCATTCACAGAATAACAAAAAGATACCCCCAGGGACAATTAAGGGCACACCAGAGTTGTATGSCACTAACATTCCCACAAATTAGACTTTATTACCTTGATTTCTTCACAYAGAAAAAGAAATCCTTTAGTTGATTGGCCTTTTTCACTGGAAAAGAAATTAATTYCAATGACTACTAATTCATTTTAAAGGCCCTCCTTTATCTCAACTATAGAGTCATTCTAGGCTGCTCTTCGGGCAGGGCAAGTTGKCAACAGTTGTCATGGACACAAAAGTGCATATAGGCTGTAAAGGGAGTCTGTGGCTCGGGAACAGTAATAGAAGTTCATTTGGAATTGGTCGCAATGGCAACTCTTGTTCAACTTTATCCATAGTAGGAGAAACCTGCTTCAGACTCTTCAGTCATCTCCTTGAAAATTCAGGATCTTCTCTCTCTCTTTTAGCCTTGTCCTTAGTGAACCTTCTTAAAATTTTTGAGAAAAAAATGTCTAGTGTTATAGCCAAGACAAAGACTCTACAGAAGGAAATCTCGTTTGATGACAATCTGTGGCACAAGATGATGCTGAACATATTCACATCAGAGTACAAAGACATCATAACAACTAGAAACAACAGTGTGATCTGTGAAGTGTTCCCATTTGCTGTTGATAAAAAATGTGTTACACAGGAGCAAGAAAGCAGAAAGTAGCAATGATTAAAAATAAAAGGGATTCAAACTTGTGCAAATGGGCTTTGACTGGAAAATCCTGGTTTCACACTGAAAAATGTCCCCTGCACAGAGCTGGCAAGATAATGCCAGGCTAAATACAGTCTGGACTGAAGTAAAGCATCTTTTAGGATGCTCCATCTGTCCAAGACTACAAGCAGTGCTATCAGCTGTCTTGCTAATACATGTGACTGTTATGCAGACTGCCCTGAGAACACATTGGCAATGGTATGCCTGAGAGACAGAGATCTCAGCTAGCACAAGRATGTTTCATTTATTATTTGTTAGTCAGCTTGTAGGGAAATGTTTAGAATCCCAGAGAGTTTCCATAGCTCTCTATGTATATTCCTCAGGAGAATGAATAGTAGACATAGCACCACTTTTTCCTTCTCAGGTTCTTTTCTTCTATGACATGTGGTTTATTTTTTTTTTTCAGTCAGGTAAGAGATTTGTTCAAGAAAGGGAATACAGGTGTAAAGCAGACCTGTAAAGATGATTCATGTGAACACTTTCAAATGCTAATCCAAATGCTAAGTTAAAAACAGAGAAACAACTCTCACAAATACATGTCTTCAGCCTCAACTTCAAAAATAACATCTTAGCCCTGTTGTTTTGTGAGTATACACACATGTACAAACGTGCTTAATATTGTCATCACAGCCATCTCATCATAGTTTTGAGAGGAGCCAGGTGGAGTCCATTCTATCTTAATATTTACCAGCATTTAAGTTGTCATGTAGTTCCAAATTCTTTAGTTTTTTGTGACTGATATTGATAAAGCAGGCAGAAAGAACACAAGCTCTTTAGCACTTGAGTGGGCAGGACTGCCAGTTCTGGAGAAACTCTACTTGAGTCTCTGACAAAATCTGTGACCCAGACTTTGCTGGAGACTCCAGTTATTTAGCCCCATGCCAAAGGCTTTCAGAGCTTTAAACACATTCTGAGAGTTGTCAAACATGTGCTGAAAGAGGCTTGCATCAGGCTACACAGCCTTCTCCATTAAAAAAAAAATTAAAACCTTAGTTTCTTCACACCGAGGGAGCCACTTTAACCTCTTTGAATCTAAGCTTGGGCCCCAAAATACACACCTCGCCCTTTACTGTACAATCAGATACACAAACCTCTTACAATATTGGAGATCAAACCTCAGCAAACAGTKTGGATTTAGAGGGAAACAGGAGATCACTTCCAAAATAAACACTTATTGGCTTTCTGGATAGAAAAAGTCAACTCCTGAGTCAGCTGCTTGACATTTCCAAAATCTAAATCATATCCTGTGTGCCCATTCAGTTGAGCAATGGTATTCAGTGATGATTGTAGAAGCACACTGTAAAACAGGCCAAGATAATCTGAATTTAGAGATGATAACCTCTTTTATCACACCCACTTCAGTGAAGAGTCATCAAACTGAAGGGAATAAAAGAAGCTTCAGGTTATAAYCATTACTATTGAAGCCAGACACCCTGAGTCTTTCTGTTTGTCTAACACTTTCATCTCCTTAAGCAGTTGTTTAATTGCCTAGCTAAAAGACCAGTTTGCACATGGCCACTGGAGTGTGGCACGCATGAGTCTGCCTYACATATAATGACAAAAAAGGCTACTTCCCTAGTAAATAGATAAATGTTTTGGACATCAAGATTGGTAATATCTACAGAACAATCTTTAGCCATAACTACATTTGGCATACTGCAGCCCTATCCCACATCTACAAATGCCTAAAAATTGCTTCAAAGAGATGAGATTAAAAAATTAGAAGGAGGACAATGGCAATGATTACTTAGTTGGGTACCCTTTGCCCATAATCTGCCCTTCCCTGCAAGTTGGAGGTGATGCAGATGCAGTACTGGAATGTAAAAARGACCACCCATTTGTAATATGTACTCTTTATATTAAAACACTTTCTCTCCTCTGACAGCCTGATGGAAGATGACTTCTCCTCGATCCACACTGAATGTAGAACTGGTGGTTGATTAATCAGTGGCTTTTCTTCAGCAGCAGCTTTTGCCTTGTTTTTTGTCTCCTCTTTCAGAGCCTTCCTAGGCTGGATCTGGGTTTGAGTGGGTTATTGACAAATAATTCATTATAGAGGGAAAGGTTGATGAATGACTAATACCATATTCACTCAGATGTATTAGATCTTACRAGTGAAGAAACAGTACTCAAAATCTGTATCTCAAATTGTTCTGAAACCAGCTTGCGTTCTTAATTGACTTTACACTTGCATTCACACACAAAAGACAGACATGTCCATGGTAAGGTCCTCAACAATAAATGACACTATATTCACAATTCCACAAGGTCTTTGCTCTGCTTCATGCAATAATCAGCTTTGGATATTCGCCTGCTCAGAATCCAAAGACAGATGCTTTAACATCATGTCTGTCACCAAGGCACATCTGTTGGGKATTCAGCCTCCAAAAATTCAACTGGAAAAATGCATCTATACGCCCACTGTTGGCATAAGCAACCCATTTGACCTTTCCTGTGTAGAATGTAGCATTTTATACAGGAATAATTTTATTGAACAGCTGGTCTATGGGTTAGCATGGGTATTCATTTATCCACCTTTTAGACTTTAGCCCATTGGGCTAGAAATTAGAAAAGGATATCATTTAMATTTTTATCTCTGACAAAGCCAAGTAATTGCAGTGTTTTTCCTCTKTCTGTCAGTATAAAACATTTCCTTAGAATTGTAAATTGACAAGGTACATTATAATCCTAGAAAAAAAAATGTTCCCTGCTCAGGGAAAGCTGAAGTCATACACGGCACACACACACAAAACATTTTGGCCAGTACTGAATGCGCTCRTGAAACACTGTTTATCAGTCCTCCAGTTACTTCTTTGAATATCTTCTTAGGCAATAGCAAGACTCAATTCAAGACTTGGAAATTACATTCTTCTCTGCAGCAGCRTCTTCCAATATCTGTGGCTTTCAGTCACCAGAACAAAGTCACACATCCTCTGAATAGTAGTTTCAGGGTAACATGAGTACACCCTATCCCACTTTACTGCAGTACCCATCTCAGTCTTMGTGCTCCTTTAGATTTTAAGATTCTTCTCAGTTCTACCTTTTTATTGCAAGAAAACAAACTGTAAGATGAAAGAGAAACAGTTGGACTATTTCTTTCCTGTTTATTTTGAGAATCTAAGTTTTTGGGTTTGACTTAGACTACAGATTATTCAGAYTAGAGATGGCTGCCAAATTTACCATGAATGGCATTTAGCTGGCAAAGGGTATATTACTGCCAAATGCCTAACACACTGGGCATATTATATTTGTACCATCTGGGAGAGTAAACAGTGACAGGAAATAACCACAAACAGGTGTTAATGTTAGCCCCTTAAGGGTCATTAATGAAGTATGGCATTGAAAGAGCCCACACACAAGTCCTGGCAACTGGAGAAGGTGGGATTCCAGGGACTGTTAAGAAGACTCTTAAGACTATTTTTGTCACACCCAAAAAATCTGTTCTCGATTGCATCTCCTCTACATGTCCTTTTTCCTCTTGCCATACCACATCCTTCAGCTGAGCTCCTTTTGAATACTCCTTCCTTTTCCCTCTTAGGCAACAAGCTCTATCCTTACTGCAGCCAGCCAAGACAAACACAGTCCTGAAATATTCATCTCTCTCAGAAAGCCTATCAGCCTCTAAAGACAACTCCCTGCTTTCATACATTCTTCAGAAAAGAAATGCTGTCTCAATTCCCCTTTAGACATTTGCGTATACATGTCCACTTTCACTAAAATAAAAGGCCTATGARAAGTGTAATTCAAACCACACTACACCACTGTTTCCCAAGTGCACCTCCTAGGCTGCTTCCCCTGTCCCAGCAGAAACCTGACAAAGGGTGTGTGACAATGAAACCTCCTGCTTTTACAATAGTGTCACACAGATCCAGAATAGTGAAGGTCCAGATTACCACATGGAAATTCAGTGGGTTCTGTGAGACAGTCTCATAGATGAATGTATCCTGATAACTAGTCATTCTTCTGAAAACTTTAAAACAGAACATAAAAAATATTGCCGTTTATCTTCACAGAAGGTTACAAGATTTCCAAAACAATGTTACAATGTTAATACGTACACAAAGTAATTTAAAATTTTTTAACAAACGAATTCATGTTTTTGCAATAAAGTATTAAGGAAAACAGATTAATCCGCTACTTTCTTACTCTCTGTCCCATCCCACTCAAAAAGACAAATTTTCCCAAAAGGATCCTGTTTTCAGACAAATGTCACCTGGCTAGTATGTAGTGTTAATGTCACCTCAAAAAGAGACAAAAAGACACACAAGAAAGAAGAGGCCATGGAGACCTTYTCTTTAGGAGGCAGATCTTAAACCATGAGTTTCACACGGCAAAACTTCAGACTCTCTCTAATTCAGGCTATTAGTGTTACAAAGAATACTGGTGGGCATGTGAATTTAGCCATTCACTAATAACAAAGCTTAACTGCTGAATAGATTAAATGTTTCCAAAGATACTCTCATTGATTCTGGCCAGCRTTTAAGAGTGGGAAAGGAGAATATTTTAAAGGCTAGAAAATAGTTTCCTATCTTTACTACTTTGTTAAAAGAGTACATGAAACAGTCATAGATAAACTTACCCAGTTTAAGAGTTGATCACAAAATTAGGATGTGTAAATGTTAGCAGATAATTGCTGTCACTGTTTAACTCTGCATGGATATTTACAACACTCCCCACCTGCAGTCCTTGGGCTTTGCACCAATATGTCAGAGCACCACAGGATCAGATGCACCCATGCCAAATTCCATTTTGTAAGAAAAGAAAGTAAAAACAGTTGGAGAGTGTTTGGGCTTATTCAGAGAAATCAATGAAGTTGTGCCTGCAAAGACCATAGCCCCAAACCTCCAGGAACTGGCCAGTGCCAAATGCCTTGTTGTCTGTCACCTGAAAGATGCACACTTTTTCACACTGGTCATTTACTAAACAGAAGTACTTACTGAAAACTAGGTTCTTGCCTTTCTGTAAAATAGCAGCTCACCAGTTCTTTATCAATAATAACCACTGGAGGAAAAGGAAACAAAATGGAACTTAAATGAAATTGAATAAACATCTTACCATCCCCCCAGTTCTGATACCTGGTTTATTTCCACTTCAAACAATATAAGGTTATTCCTGCATCAGTATTTTGGTTTTYCTTCAGTTAATCTTACAATCTCTTCTCCATCTATGAATTACATTAAACTAAGGAAAATCAAACACTCATCAGTATAAAATCTTCAGAAAGAAGCTAAGAATACTAAGGTTGTTGAAACTTGTCACCTTTGTGCCTATGCTACTCTGCTGTTTTTAAGCATGTGAGTATAGACTGTTTTTCCAAACTTCCTCTGCAAAATTCTGGGCAGAGAACAGACAGTTTGGGAAAGTAGGAAAGCTATCTAGTCAATAAGGCTGCTGTCTCCGGAATCCCTGAATTATTTGTTGTAAGATCTGGAAGATTTATAGAAAATAAGGCAAGAGGAGGAATGAYTGCACATCACAAATCTGGGAGAGCGCAGTGCCTAACTCTGGGGTGTTAATTTTTTTGTAATKTTATTAACTTAGCTCTTTTGCTGCAAAACCAGAAATTCCACCATATGGATTCTCTTTTGTGGCTAAAAGAGTCCTTGCTTATGCATGTAAATTGTTGACCTTCAACTAGATAAGCCAATGAAGGAAAATATTAAACATATTTTGCCAGTGTATTTCAAAGTTGTTTTCTGGCCATGRAGGAAGGTATAGATTGGAAATCCCACATTCAACTCTCAAATTCTGGCAGGAAGTGTTTTCTATTTGGGGCACTGGTTCTTTGATAAGCTCCTCATGCTGCTTTGCCCTGAAAGTGGTGATAGCTGTCCTGACTATCTGTTCTAGCATCTAAACCAGAAGAGGACCCCCCACATGCCCAGTGAGGGCAAGTACTGAAAATGCTCATCTCGGACTCTGCTGTACTCGCAGTATGCTCTGCTCTTCTATGGGCCTGGTACTGGTACATGGGGAARCTGGAAAGGTGTGACAGAGGATGCAGAACCCTAAGTACAAGCTGAGATTTCTAGGCAAAAGTCAGYTCAGGGCACCAAAAAATATTTTATTGAGCAAGCACAAATCAAGCTTTTTCAAAGGTACAACATGACCAGAWGGAGGCTAGAGAAAGCACCAGCTGGTGAAAGAGCAATCTCCTTGCCACATCAAGAGCTTTTCTACAAAGCATGCAGGTCTTCTCAATAACTGCAAAGAATGTTTATTCTCCTCCCACAAAAGGCAGAACTACTTGAGCTTAAACTTTAGATATATATCAGTCCCAACCAGACACATAATATAGAAAATTTCTCTTCTTAAAGATGTGAACTTTCTGGCAACTGAAATCACCATCCCAGGGAACAGTGGCAGCCATCAGAAGTATGATGCAGCTGAAGAAACTGCTCTTTCAAGAAAAGATTTTCACAACTTGCCACTGGCAAAGTTTGTGTGCTGTGTATTTTAATGAAATTTGGGACTCACACATTAAAATACATAAGTAAAATAATGAAGAGTTGGATAGTGGAGCAGATCTCAAAATAAGTTTAAGTAAAGAAAAAATGCCAGAGTCAGCTTTTATGAAATTAGACCTTGGATATGCTGATGCAGAGATAAGAAATCACCAGACTCATGATACACATAAATTATGTGTTCCATTGCCAATGGTGTTCTGTTTTCATCAATGTTTTGTGATATTTTCTGTGCAGCCTCAATACATAATAGTCTTTTATACAGACATAAAATGAACATTTTTYCTGTAAAGTAATATAGACTCTGTACAAAATCTGCTCCCAATTTATCAAACAAGGATTAACTCTGTCCTCAGGAGATCTGGTCTTCTTGTTTCAGCTTGYATAATTTTTTAAGCCACTTGAAATCTTGTATCCATTCCACAATAGCAATAAATTTTTAGGATGAAATACATCAAGTATCCCTCAGAATACATTCACACAAATATCTTATAAATATTTTAAGCCAGCTAGGAGAGCATCAACTAAGAACCAGGTCAGAGTGATTCTCATAGAATTGGCCATATCAACTGAGGTCTAAAACCCAAAATGTCTGAAATCCTACTCTATAGCTACCAAAAAAAAAAAAAAAAAAAAAAAAAAAAAAAAAAAAAAAGCCAGGACTCTCTGTTATTGTATACTTAGGGGGGATTCAAGCCAGACTATGCAGTGACACCTAAGAAAAATCAAGACATACTGTTCTGTGAAATAGCAGCTACTTCTCTCCTTTTGAAATTGACAGCGAAGGAGTCAAAGAAGATAGAATGTGGGAAAGGACAGAAAGGCCTACAAGGGTTGATTTATCCGACAAGGTGAAAAGAACTTGATACTTGTGAACTTGCAGCTGGTAAATCAGCAATTCAGGTAGAGGTGGCTTAATTCTCCACAATAATCAACACAGCAGTAAATTTTAAAGAAGCAAAGGTAATTTATTAGTGTGGTACAGAATGGTATAAACAGGATTCATTGTTAATTGCCTCAGTGAGGCCAGTTTATGGGCAGCAGAACTGAAAAATTTTCTTCTCAAAGAGTTAAACAGTCATGGCAGAATTTAAACAACAGCATGTGATGACATAACGTAGAGAAATTAGACCCAGTTCTGTGTTTCTGCACAGTGATGAAGTAGAGAACACCAATAACTATCACACACACACCACTTGGTGAGCAAGAAGAGTTACCCTGGCTCCTGCACTTGGCTCCCCGGTGTGCAGAACCTCACACTGAAGGAAGCCTTTCCAGACAGTGGAGTCCACAGCTAAAACCCTCAGGTCACATTACCTCAATACAGTGAAGACAAAAGACGTGACAAGGTCAGACAGTCCTCTCCAATCCCGCACTGGGCCAAAGATCACTTTCACTTATAAACAACAACAACATGATATGAACTTGGCTGAACACACAAAAGCTAATCTGGATACATGGAATTGCAATTAGAACAGAACCCTTATTGTTCAGAAAAGCTGAATGCCTGGAAAATAAATGTATTTCAAATTCTGTCCTTAGTTACGATGCCACCTGGACAAAAGTTTAGCTAAAGTAGAGTCTAAAAAAGTCTTTAGTCTGCTGCAGTACATCCAGAATATGCCAACAGCACCACTCTGTGGATTAATAGTGAATGTTCCATAAACTCACAAGCTGGCTTCCCAAGCCTGAAAATTAGTCACACTAAAGAAAAATGCAAATATATCCATGTGTCTCTATAACTGTATTAGTGGTGTAAATCCGGCACCACTAAAATTTATTTAACTACCTTACTTTTACAGCAGTGTGACTGAGAATAGAAACTGACTTGCTCAGGTCATGTATGTGGCATGCCTTTCACTCATGTCACATAATTTCTTTGAGTATCRGTGAGATAGGTTGTATGTGCTGAATTTGTAACAAATAATTTACAGTGGACCAAAATGAGAACTTGACTCTGAATCACATCCTAGATTTACACCTATAGCTTCTCGTTAGTGGTAGATGCAGCAGAATCCATGAAAGGCAGATCAAAGTACTGTGGGAAATCAATAAATTTAAATATTTAAGCCAATCTTCAAATGAATTCCCTAGGTCTGCAAAAAAAYGGGCTACAAGGAGCTTTGCTTCCAGGTCTGGGAAGAAATCAGGGCTGAGACTGGGAACAAAACTGTGGGGGACACATAGAGCTCTATCTTATGCTCTGTGCTCTTCGACATCTTGGACACAGGACTGGAAGGGATACTAAATTGACAGATGACACAAACTGGGAGGAGTTGTTAACCCCCTTGAGGGCAGAGAGGCCCTGCAGAGGCACCTCGACACATCAGAGGACCTAGGCAATCAACAATCATATGAAGTTCAAATAGAAAAGTGCCGGACTCTGCACCTGAGATGGGGCAGCCCTGGATGTACAGACAGACTGGGGAGTGAGACMCTGGAGASCAGAGCCATGGAAAGGGACCTGGGGCTCCTCTCAAGGTGAATCTGAGCCATTGTGCCCTGGCAGCCAGGAGGGCCAAGCGTGTCCTGGGGGGCATCAGGCACAGCATCASAGCCGGGCAYGGGAGGGGATTGTCCCGCTCTGCTCTGACCTGGGGCGGCCTCACTGCAGGGCTGGGGGCAGATTGGGGGGACACAATGTGAGACATTAAACTGTTACAGAACACCCAAAGGAGGGCAAGAGATGAAGGGTCTTAAGGGGAAGGTATATGACTAGCAGCTGAGACCACTTGGTCTGCTCCACCTGGAGGARACTGAGGACGGACCTCATTGCAGTCTCAACTTCCTCATGGTGGGAAGAGGAAGGGCAGGCACTGACCTCTTCCTGGTGGCAACCAGTGACAGGACCTGAAGGAATGGACTGAAGCTGTGTCACAGGATAGACACAATTGACACAAATTAGCGTTCTTCATCCAAAGGTTTTTTGTGCACTGGAACAGGATCCCCAGGGAAGTGGTCACAGCACTGAGTGTTCTCAGGCAAATGGTGTGTCTCTTGGGGCTGGTGCTGTGCAGGGCCAGTTGGATTCAGGGATCCTTGTGAATCCCTTCCAGTTTATTCTGTGATTCTTTGAACATGAGCAACTACAAAATTTTCTGTGCAGACAGACTGTCTCCCACATTGTACACCTYAGCCTGACAGCCAGCTCTCTGGACTCAAGATTGAGTTGACAGATATCAGCCAGTAATCCCACCTGATGGAGTTCAGTGCAATCTAAGAAACATTTTCTACTTCCCCACCTCTAGCTACAACAGGTTTAAGGAGTGAGTCCCTCAGAAATGAGAGAATGGCTGAGTGCTGCCCTGATGAAGTCTATGTGCATCTCATGGTACATTTTACACAAAAAAAGAGGGGGTGGCTACAGTTGTTACAAGGTTGTGTGCTTTTGCAAACAAATCTTTCACTTGTGCCATGCACAACCTGAGTTCGTAGAATCATAGAATATAAAGAGTTGAAAGTGACTCAAAAAAATCACCAAATCCAAACCCTGGCCCTGCACARCACCATCCCTAAGTCACACCCTGTGCCTGAGAGCATTGTCCAAACACTTCCTGARCTCTGYCAGGCTGTGCTGTGATCACTGCCCTGGGGAYCCTGTTCCAGTGCCCAACCACCTTCTGCATGAAAAGTTTTTTTCCTAATATCCAACATAAACCTCCCTGACACAACTTCAGGCCATTCCCCCAGGTGCTGTCACTGGTCATCAGACAGGCTCAAATACCTTGAGAAACCAGTRCAAAAATAAGTGTTGTTGAGCATCTCCAAATTCTGGCTGTCTATGGAGTGCAAGGTACACTCATATATCATTTGAAGGGTGATTATCTCCTAGCGTCCCAAGGTCACAGACAAAAAAACCGACAGAAAGGAAAATCCCATTAAATCATACATGGCATATTAGTTTCTGTCTCTAAGTCAGAAGGCAACAGGAAA
>NW_026623349.1:599416-640973 GCF_030028575.1 Malurus melanocephalus | reverse complement strand
AAAACCCTACCATCGGTACTTTATTTAATTTGTTAATTACTATTCCTTAGGCAGAGCCTTTCCCCGACAAAAACGAGACTCCCCAGATGGCCCTGGCACACGCCGCTGCGGGCGCCGCGGAGCAGGCCAAGGGGGAAGAGGGAGGGAGGGMGGCCAAGTGCTGCCTGCCCCCTCTTCTCCCTTCGCCCCGCGCCGCCCGGAGCGCTCTAAGCCAGGGGCAGGTGCTTGGCAGCCACACAGCCCTCGCCGAGCTCCCGCCTCASGGCAGCGCAGCCTCAGCCCGTGTCAGCAGGGCCTGCGGGCGCCCATGCCGGCACCGCTCCCCTCCTCTTCGCAGCTCGCTCGCCGCCATTTTAAGGCCCGTGMGGGGAGCCCCGGGAGCCGCCGCCGCCCTGGCCGTGCCCTCACGGAGGGGCGGACGCGCCACCAGCTGGGCGGCTGCGATGGCCGGCTTYTTGTCACCGAGTTCTGTCTTGGTTGTTGAAATAAAACTGTTATTTCTTGAAGGAAGTAGGCGCCTGTCCTGCATTAGTGTCTGGCCTCAATGCAGCACTGAGCTTCTCACGGCAGGTTGCCTGAGGAGGGCAGCACGTTCTCCATGTGCTGATGTAATCTTTGGCGTTCCCCCCCCGGTTTCCTAATTTTTTAATAAAACGGGCAGCAAGGGGAAGAGCACGGGAACGTACCAGCATTCTGAGTTTCTCCGAGTAAATCAGCTTTTAGGTCCTTTTTTCGATCTCTTCCCTTTCGAATGCTTTCCTGTTCGGTATCAGAACACGATCAATACYGTTCAGGATCAAGACACAAGCAAAACTCTGCAAATGTAGTAAGASGCTATTTCCCTCCTCATTCTTCCATGAAATGGACAACTCAAAACCAAAACGTTTTTGTATCTGCAGATTTGTTGTAATACAAAAATGTGTTGAGTTAGATTTGGAGAGGAATGTGAAGCACAATGAGGGACAATACTTCTGTAACACTCCAGAAATAACTGGATTTTTTAAATTGGGCTTCCTCATGTAGACAAGCAATTTTTCATTAACCAGGCCAACTGTAATTACTGTCAGTGCAACGGCTAGTTGTTCTTGGGTGTCTAAGGAAGTAGGGATAATAAGCCAATGAAACCCATCTTGTTTCTGGTTTTGGGGTTTGTTTTTTTTTTTTTTTTTTTTTTTTTTTTTTTTTTTTTTTTTTTTTTTTTTTTTTTTTTTTTTTTTTTTTTCCCAGGGAGTTTCAGACTTTCTAGTCTGTACAACATATGTGTATGCAGAAGCCATGTGACTAACCAAACGTGCAAAWACTCAGACCCCACTAAATCGTAAGGTCTAAGGTATAGTCTGAGTTACAAACTTACTGAACTTAACATTGCTGTTAAAGCTCAGCCACTCTTAGCCATTCACAAAGCACCTGTTGTGCATAACAAATACCTACACATGGCAAGGCCGACTAGAAAACAATTTCCTGTTAGCATGCAACTTGCAATTCCTGGGCTAGAAATCTCAAGCAGGCTATATAAAGATCGGTTTCAGTGAATGGCTCAACCAGGTCATCTTGAAATCTCATCTGTAATCTTGAACTCATATCTCTGTTTTGTTATCTTAACRTACTATGCAAGTTCCCCCTCTGTTTTCAGAGTGTATTCTATGCAACTTTCCACACCMCCATTTCTTTACAGCCTCTAATTAAAGATCTTTCTGAATAAAGCCTTCTGCTTGAGCAGTTAAGAGTGCCTCTCTGAAAGGCCTCTTTTGTGGGTGACCATCTTGTGGATCACAACAAAGACAAGGAGCTGCAGAAAAGACACTRTTTTAGTTTGTAGCCACTTCACTTGTCTCTGTCTCAAATTAATTAGCACTGCTCTGTTTTCAAGTCTAATAACACTCTGGTGAGGTGAATGGAGCTTTTAAGGAGTAAAACTACAGCACACCCTYCTACCACCCTTGAGCAACAAAGCAGACACAAAACGTGGTCATAAGAGGTGGTAAGTGATTAGGGGTGAGGTGGAACTCAGGTGAATGGGACTGCAATTSATGCACACAACCCCCAGGCTCCTGAGGTACTAGTTTTTATAGTATACATTATTAAGAAAGAGGTTCAGAGTGAACCTCRCATCAGTAAATTGTAAACTAAATACCATTTACACTTATTTTGCCTGAGAAAACCCAATGAGTTTTTGACTAGATAAAAATTTCCTGATGACTGTTTCTTGTCTTGCCTATCTTTATGTATCCCTGGGTGCCTTAGTATATGAACATCTGTCTCAGTGCATAAGAGGCTACCTGAGTCCRTATTAGAACTGCTGACTGCTCTTGAAAACAGTGCTACAGCAGTGTGCAGGCAGAGATTATATTGAAAGACCACCGAAATCCAAGTCTATATCTATAGGGTTGTATGGGTCAAAACTTCAAGCTTGTGGCATGAGCGTCATAGAAACAAGTTGCCCTGGAGATACTCCAGCTTCTCTGACGAGCGTTCACCCGTGGAGCAGCTCTTTTGGAGCCCTCCTGAGAACAATTCTCTTCTTTCTGTTGCCATCATTCTTCATGTCTTGCTCACAGAAGCTAATGTGGGTATAGCACAGTGAGTACTGCAGCTTTCATTCATCCCAAAGGCAATCATTTCTGTATTCTCTTTGAGTAAATCTCCAGGGATGCATAAGTTCACTATAATTTGCATTTGYTCATGAACAGCATCCCTGTAGGGTTCTTGAAATTGCATGTTATATTATTTGAGTCGTCATAACTCTAGCTGAAGGCCACAAAACTCAAAAKGTTGCTTGATGTTGGTTCTTGGCCCTCCTGTCTTGTGTCAAATTTTGCTGTTAAATATATAAATRTAAAACAACTTACGACTACAAATGAATCATACTTTTCTTACTCAGATAAGAATAAGATAAATAAGAACAGAAATTGACCTATGCATTTTATTGTTATGTCCTCCATGAAGAAGTAAACTTTCGGAYAGGAAAATTCATGTATGTGGAGTATAAACTCCTCTGAGGCTTTGTTTTTATTTTCAGTGTGAATACCTGTGCTGCACAAGTTCGATTTGAGCATATGACTACAGAATAAGGTTTCATATCAAGTCAGTGGGAACCTAGAGTAAATTTATTTGGAGCAGGACCGTGTTTTGAAGAATGTCACTCTCTGTGGAAGGAGACAGAAAGCAGGCCTGTTTGTATGGTCAAAAGCAACCAGTGCAACTGATCAGTCTGCATACTGAGTGCTCACACTGTTCCCACCGATGACAAAGAGCATCACGGCAGAATTCAAGCTGGATCTCTTTTCCCCTCAGAAAATTAGAAGGAAAATAATGAGCCTGCTGACAGACGACCTGTGAAGAATGAGAACAGGGAAGCRCAGCATATTAATTATTCAATATAAACTGTTCACTCTGCTCTTCCAGCAGATGCTGTCTTCTCCTACTCCTACTGTTTTTTGCTCTGCCTGCATCTGCCTGAAGTCCTGACTGGATAATGGTGCAACTGACCCCACTAAAACATTTTCTATCCACCTGTGCTTTTTGCATTCATGGTTTCATATTGAGTATATTCATAGTTCAGCATTTTATTATGCTTGTCTGGTATCTACAAAGGCAAGATGCTGAGATATTTGGAAAACAGAAGAGSACATGGGGAGTGGAGATGGTGGGTGGTGGGGGCTATGGTGTAGGGCACAGTCACCGGTGTCAGGATGCAGCTGGCAAAGATACATGGAGCATGATCAAGCAGTCCATTTAAACCCATACATGTGTCCCAAGAACTTCAGGGGTATTACCCGTGTGGTTATTTTTTTTTTTTTTCATATAATTAAGAGTGTATTGGGTTCTTTAACCTCTTTCTAATCCAATAAAGAAAAAAAAAAATAAAAGCTGTGGTAAATCTTTGACATTAGAAAAAATCCTGGAACCTAGCTATTTGTCTCAGAAAACTTTTTGCAGTAACTGATCCTTACGTTTTTTAAGTGTTCCCTAAAGGCCATTATTCATCAGTACAGAGTTCAGGACAGTCAAATGAGAGACTCACAGTTTGGAACTATTTTTGAAAAACTTTGCACGATCATCTCTCTCCTTGACCAGTTAATATAACTGAYCCCAGTCATCACTCTGTTGCTGCCTGATCTTGCCTCTGTGCCCTTATCAGCCATGCAAGACGTGAAACAGTATATGAGCTGACAGCAAACCTGGGTATGTGTCTCTTTAGTGGCATCGTCTGAATGAGCTACTCTGGCCCTATAATTTCTGTTTATCTTCCAGGTGCAGATATTCTGTAGTCTCACTGCACCTTGTGCTGCAATTTCATGGTTTGTGGCTACAAAGAATTTGCTTGCTTTTCTTCCTGTGAAACCAGTCAGCCCTAAGTCCTAAGTTTGCATGTTACAAGATAAACTCTGCCTTGAATGTGATTATTGCTTGCACCAGGAGAGATACCAGTGTACACTACAATTGTGAAGGTGGCAGATTACTGTGTGGTGAACAAAGACCTACCTTGGAATTKCTAGTTGTACCAGGTGTATTTAACATTACTACAAGTTGGTTTGTTTGTTTTTGTTGTTTGTTTTTATCTCAGAGGTTCTAAATCTCTAAATAAAACCAAAATGGCCATATTGATTTCTCAAGTGTTATCACATTTTTGGAAAAGGATTTCTCAGATTATTTCCCTGTTTCCAGGCAACCTTGCAATGGGAAAAGATTGAACATTGTGCCATTCGACTGACATAAAACTCTGACAGCTATTTTTAACAAATATGAATCTAAAATGTTGTGCCAAACAGCTTCATTCCAAATCTGTGATCTTGGCTACTATAATACCTCTAATTTATTTCTTTTCACTTTTGCCTTACATACACAATCTACAGGAAGCAATCCAGATCTACAGTTATTGGCAAGGTGATATGAGCAGGTACAGTGCTTGTTGAATAAATACCTCTGACAGCTTCTTCCCCAAACTGAGGATAATCTAAACTAAAAAGACAAATTGATAGTGGACCTGAAGATAGCTAAGAGTGGGCATGAGTGGTTTCAATCTGGAGAGAACAGAAACACTGGAATGTAGTTCTTTTTGTCTTTTATAGATAAGTGTGATCAGTCATAGGAAGGGACAGAGGAACAACTACAAGTCCATTGTCAAGATCATACAAAAGGTCATACTGCTTCCCTCCAAGTCAGAAGAACAAGCATTAGTAGATGGTTCACTACACCCACATGAATTTATTCCCTTTTTCTGTCTTCTTGAACCAAACTGTTTCATTTTACCTGCTGTCTTCTTCCCTCAATTTTTTACTTCGTAGACAAAACTTGCAAAATAATCCTCTAATGCCTGTGTGAGGAGAAAGTCCTTCTGTCTGTTGTTACCTTAGGTGGTGGTCCTATTTTTTCAGCTCTCTCCCTCTCACTGCTCATGGTCTTTGTGCTGAAGTGAAAGTATGAATGCTGTAAATACTTCTGTGATTATGAGCTGACATAGATCCTTGTTAACACTGGCCACAAGGATGCTTTCACTTGAGACCTGAAGAACATCTGTGAGTGATCGATTGCAAGCCTTGTTGCCACTTCTTGATCTGTCCAAGGGGCAAGGCAAGGAATCAAGACACCCAGTTGAGCTAAACTTATTCCAGTTTTGTGACAAATAAAGTATTGTGTCATATGAAGGAATGAAATACAGAATATTATTCTGTATTAAAAATAGAATAATGAAACATAATATARTATCTTATTCTGCTGAACATTTGATTGCCAAAAGGTCAGTAGAAACTGACCTTTTGGCAATCAAATGTTCAGCAGAATACTACATATGGTACCTTTGTGCCGGTCTGTGGAGCAAGCAATTCAGCATAGGTGATCACCAACTACCAAAACCAGTGAGTCTGATTCTCTTCCTTCTGTACTGAAGGAAAAATTCCCATGAAGTAAACTTAATTAGCACCCAATGAAATTTTGTATCTTCACTATGCTGATTTGCAGAACTTCCAAGTCTAGCTAGGGAGCAGTAAGATAATCACTGAATGCTAATAAAGGTAYTGCTTGGGATCAGGAGTCAGTGAAGATAAATTTCACAGATTTTGCTGACCTGTTTCTTTTAATGTTTGATATATTTTCTCCCTGGTTTTGGTTTGCTGCAGTAAAAACCCTGCCCTTTTCAGTTTTTCAGTGTCTTACTGTTACCTCAGATGTGTTAGCAGAAATCTGCCTCTGGCCTATTGAAAACCAGTTGTCCTCTGTTATATGTATCATGTTTTGGTAGGCATTAGCTACAGAGCCTACATACTGAATAATGCTTCAGAAACCAGGGTGATCCTGTTTCTGAATTGCTGTGTGCTCTGATCAATTGCTGTGTGCTCTGATCAATGACAACCAGAGAATAGGTTGGTGTACAGGTCTCCTCTTCCATCTCTTGATGCAACAATTCACAGCTGCTGGTCCTGACGTTTGGGTGGCCTTCTGCTGCTAGTGTTCAAGATTCCTCCATTTCCCAAGGTCCCTCAGTTGGTGGTAGCTGAAGCTGCTCCTGAGGTCCCATCACTGTTAATAAATTTCAATTGAGGATTACTTTTTCTTCCACCTCCTTATTCTGTGTTCATCAGTAGTTTGTTCGTAGTATCAGAATGTTACAGCATCTAGATATTTTTCTTCGTTTTCCCCTCTTTCATGGAAACYGATTTAATGTAATTTCTTGGAAGTACAATGATTGAGACAATCTCTAATCTGACCATCATTAAGAGGAATATGTTCTCATTATTCCAAGAAGAAAAGAGCTATCTTTCAATCCTAGGCAATTCAAACCACTTAAAATAAGGGTCAATTTGGTGGCTATGGAAACTGTAACTATTCTGCCCTCTAATCAWGTGGATGTACCAGGCTGTCAAGTTGGCTGGATAACTGCATCCTAATACTTACCAGGCTTCATTAATGAAAGCAGAACAGAAGTGTAAGCCATATGCGGGGTGATGTACTTTGGCAGAATCTCTTCAAAGGATACACTTTGTAACAAGACAAGAGCAGCAACACTTTTGGTGCTACTTAACAGTGCAGTTCATGTAATTATCAGGACATGAATTAAGGAATGAGCACTCTTGCTTCAGTGGTAGGGCAGTATGAACATGGTAACTCTGATGTCTGCAAGTTATCTGGATGTGTGCTACAGAAAAGGGTCTCATTAATCATATCAGAAACTGGATGTCCTTTACAAAAAGTGTGCTTCCTTGCAAACATGGAAATATGGGGTAACATACTTATGCCTTATATAAAATAAAAATTAGCARGTATCATGTTCTTTCACAGGTCAAAATAAAAACTGACAATCTGTTAATTGTTTTTAATACTGGGGGAAAGGTTTTACATTTTTCTCTAAAACTTTAAAAGCTTTCCAAAGCATTTTAAACACATATTAGTTCTGTTTCAATAATACTATTTGAATTTTCAGCACATAAAAATAACTTGTGAGGAGTTGGAAATGCAAAAAWAAGCTTTATTATTTGATGTTAGTGTTCCCATGGACAAGACAACATGGTCTTTAGCATGCAAAGCCYGGCCATAAAACAGCAACAGAGAAATTGCAAAGGCAAGTGAGATCTTTCTGATCTGTGAAAATTCCTTTTTTTGCATTTGATATTAACTCATATACGCAGGTAAGTAGAACCCAAGGCCCCCCAATTCTAAGTTTTGATTTTAGAATATGCAGCCTCAYTTTGGATAGCTACGTGCTCAATCCACAATTACTTGCTGATCTCAGCCTTCTGAGGCATGGGTCATTCATAGCTCCCTTTTTATGTCAGTGGAAGTTATACGTCACTCTTAAATATGAGTCAAAGTGCATGGTAAGTTCAACAACTCAGTGGTACCCAGGATAGGGGTGACCCAGGTGGGAWGGAGTGCTGGATGGCCTTCCATCCCACTCCTTAGCAATAGTTCATTTAGACAGGCGTCTTCATTTTGGAAAAGTGCAAGTGCCACATTGAAATAATGCTTCATTTGCTGTAAAGATGCTTCTAGTGGGCCTRCTTCAAGTAATCAATTTGATATATGTAGGAAAATAATTTTGTTCTTGCACTACTGTCTCTGTCAGGAATAAAAAGGCCAGTGGGTGGCAGAGCAGCACATCAGAGGGCAGGAATCAAGTAGCTCTGGTGAARAATGGAGGAGCTCAGGCTGAAACAGAAACTCTCACATGAAACATGATCCTTAAATGCATCCATGTGTTCAGGATTCAGAGAAAATGGTACTCTGCATGGAGTATCCAGGTTATTTCTCCATCATTCTAMGTTGACTGCCTAATTTTTATGTAAATTAGAATTTTTTTAAACATAACTTGTGATTTGAAAATATTTTCTTCTTTCCATGGTTTGTCTGGTTAATGTGACAAAGTGACAGGCAAAATAGTAGGTTTCCTGACAATCTAAGGCAGAAMGATATTGTGAGATACACTTTAGGCTTCTGAGGAGTTGCATTCACCACAGTGAGAAGGCCTCTCTCCAGGAGACTGTGCAGATGGTCTTGGTGGGTTTTTTGTGCTGAGCAGAGTGGATTAAAGGTTTTCACAAATTCACTGGAGCATTAGATATTAAATTAAGTTCTGATTTCTGTGAAATAAATTCAATTTCTATGTAAACACTGAAAATACTAGTTTAGACACTCTTACCTGTACATCTGCAGGAGGAATATTTTTAGTGGCAATCCATGTTTTCATTGGTAAAAAAAACCCCAACAAACCCTTGCTCTGCTTCAAACCTTAGAATACAAGTATATCTTCCATATGTTTACCATAGGCAACTGACTTCCTTCACCTCCCAAGTTCCATGGAAAGTATTACCTTGGATCATACTTTGTCTTTTTCTTTCTTTCTCTTGCTTAAAGACTTTTTAGTTGTTCTTCCCACTGTTCTTTACCCTGAAATACTTGAAGCCTGGCAGCATGCTTTAGCAGCAGAAAGGTAAATGTTCAGTAGAAATACTGAACTGAATGCATGGAGCAATCTGAAATGCTTTTTAAGGGAATGGGAAAAAATTATCTTATTTCCACAAATAAGATAATTTAACAGAGAAGTCTGTTCTGTTTTGGAGAAAAATCAGTATTTAAAGTAGAACAAGAGCTACTTTCTGTGGGGTGGGGCACTGAAATTTTCCTGCATTCTTCTGTGCAAAAAAAGTGAAGAACAATATCTTTATCTTACTCTATACCTCTAGACAATTGCAGTACACCGGGTGCACCAGTAGTACACATGGTGCAGTACTCGAAGCAAAACTGCATGTGCAAGTGGAAAATGCTACARAAATTCCATTTGTCAATACAAATTATCAGCAGAAACATGTAWTAGTAAAACAATTTCAGTAATGCTATGTGATTCTAACTCAAGATTTGTTTCTCAAGGTTGTTTCAGAACAACAAGGATACTGGTTTTTTAATTTCCAGTGCTGGAGCATGTCCGTTTCCAGGAATCCATGCATTGAGAAGTCCACTTACAGTAATCATTGTGAGTAAAATACACAAATGTTCTTAGAAGCAGCTGTACCATACAAGTATCTGTGCTGTATATTTAGGTCAAGCTGTAATAGGAATTTCTAATTTCTCTGAAGTTCTTCTAAGGAATCATTATGAAATATGGAAACAGATTTTTCTGGTTTGAGTTAAACAAGAATTATATATCAGATAGAAGCTAGCAAAATAATAAAAAATATTAATAAAACCCTAAGGATAATCATAAAAAAAAAAACTTTATATAGCACATCACACTTTTTTATCATATGGTATTTGTTTTATTAATTAACTGAAGGAAGACTGGATTATATGACCTTGTTAACTGCCCACAGTTAGAGATTAAATGACTCAGCTCTGAGACCAGAATTGCCATGAAGGATCCTGAACAGAATAATGCATATTGATGCCGAAAAAAGGGGACAATTTAAAAAACGTATCTTAATATTGTTGGCTGRGCAGTCACTCTGACTGACAAATCAAGTGCACTGAGGTAGGGCTGATTCATATCCAGAGGAAGGATGCAGTTTTAGAATAAGCAAAGTTTATATTTTGAAACTGAGGATTCCAAGTTTGTGCAGCTACRGCTGAAGACAGCTAGCTAATCCGGTTACCTAGACCCTACTTAACAGAATTCCCATGCTTTTCACTTTAAAGAAGTGGCAATTAATGAAGCAAGGCTTTGACCTTTCACGTTCCACTTCATTTAAGATTCCTCAAAGTCCTGTGAGAAGGSAGGCACAATTTTTTGGTTAAAAACCTACATGGTTTGATTTGCAGTTCTGCTAAACAATGTTATGCCACCCGCCTTTACACTCTTAAAACAATTAGCATACCTTACAATGAAATACATTAAGAAAGGAAGAGAACAACCTGAAGCCAGAAAACAATACTATCTCAAAATAAGATATTTTTGTAAGTGGTTATTGAGGAGTACAATCCTGTTGAGAAGACTGACATAATATAAATGYATCCCTCTAGTATTCTGTGACTAAAAAACTGTTTGTAAACCATAAGCTGCTCTTGCCAATGGCAAAGGTATGTTGTCATGACATTTCAGTTGTCCTTTTTCATTATCTTACTGCCTTTTGCCCATTTAAAGAGMCTACAGTAAAGAAATAAACAAAAGCAAGCTCTGGACCATGCTAGCATAGTACACTTTGTAAATGTTGAATGAATATTGTTTGATTAACTCATGCAACATATTTCAGAAACAAGTAATTACTCATATCATTTGTTATTTCAGAATGTATAGAATCTGAGCAGAACATTTTAATTACTAACAGAGGCCTTTGGTCTCCAGTTTGCTGTATGTCCAGTTGTTTTATAGCCAACTGATCAAGACTGGAGATGTTCATACAAGAATTCTATACATTATATATTGGAAACGTAAGAAGTTTTGTATGTAATGCATCAAACTAGTCTGGAAGGCTGCCTATGCTTTCTTTTTTTAGGTTATGGAAGCCCATCATTCCTGTAGCATTCTTGTGTGTATTTTTTCATCTTTCTGAGCTGACAAGCATTTTAACCTGTATTTTGCAAACTTAAAAAAAAGARCTCTCTTTCCAAAAGCAGAAAAACAGCAGCTATAAAAAGTCTGAAATGCTTCTCACTTTCAGTTGTAACCCTTCTAATCAGCTCTTCTTTTAACCTTTCCTGTRTTCTGTCATATGAAATGTGGAGGATAAACAAAAGAGCCTTTATATTATGATTCTGGAAATTTGCAGTAATTTTCCCAAAGGCTGTTGGCTAGCCAGTCTGGAATATTAAAAACAAACTGCTATGTTACACAGAGAATGGATTCAATAGCTTTTGTCAGCTAACAGTCTGCTGCTAAAATCTTCTGCAGAGATCCTATTGAAGGACTGGAAGAAAGTTGTAACTTGAAGCTGGGCAGCAGGATTAAAAAAAGGACAACCCTGGAAAGAGCAGCCTACCATTTTGGTAGCTGTTTTAAGAAATGGGTTTATTTTGTCAAACCAAGCCTTGTTTGCTTCTACAATAGTATGTAAAATTGGCCARGGACCATTCTCTGGCATTGAGGACAACAGGAAAGACTTGCCTTAAATCATTATAACTTATCTCTTTTACCCTCTGGAGTAGTTTATCTTCATCTGTGCAGCCCCTTTAGAGAAGATAATGTCCTGTGGCTATTCCAAGGCATGCCAAAATACTGCTTTGGAGAGGACTAGCTGGTGGCAGACAGCTCATGCCAATACCCAGACATACTTGTCCCTACCCTGTTCTGTGTACTAAATTTGGGGCAGCTGTTTCATTCAGGTCCCACTCTTTATGTGAATATAATAGATGGAGTGGTTGCAGCATAGGCTAGTGGATATAATACACTGTTGCTTTTTTTTTTCTTTCTTTTACTTTTTTTTTTTCAAAGTGTAAGCTAAGACACTAAGTGTAAAAGGGAGAAACACCTACTAATCTTTCAATTTCTAACCTGTTTCAACTTTGAACAGAACTGGTCCTACAATCAAGCCCAAGGAGCTCTGCTGGTGACTGCTCACCAGGCAGATACAGCCCCATTCACTACAGCCCCTGAAGTTCTGACATTCAGCCAGTTCTTCATCCAGCACACCGTACCTACACAYCTTGCAGTGCACACCTTGTCCAGAAGGATACTATGAGGGACAGTATCTAAGGCTTTACCATGAACTAGAAAAAGTGCATCCACTAATCATTATTATGAATAACTTACAATCAAATCACCTAGAGTCTTAGAAAGGTGAGACATTGTACAGACTTTTCAAAGTTTTCCTGATTAGCAAAACAAAGAAACCCTCATGAATTCATTACTCATCATGTTTTGTTAGAATTTTTTTCTGATATCATGCTGTAAGGAGTGTCTGGCAATATTTTTACCCAGGTGCTTAGCTTTCATGTATTTTTTTCTCAAGGTGCTATTTACTATCTGACTGTCCATTCTTGATTTCCATCTGTATTACTGACCAAWCCAATGCTCTCAGCCTATCTAAACACTCAGAGCAAGATTTTTTGTTGGTGTTGGTGCTGAGAGGGGAGCTTGTTTATACCTGTATCATTCAAGAATGGACAGCAGTTGGTTTGATCTCAAATATTAACTAAGACACTGATAACTTCCAAGAAACARCAATTTCTGTAGGTCTTCTGTCATGTCTTCACCCATGACATAATAGAAATGGCTTTTTTAGCAGTGAACTTCCTGCATTTGCACCGTTCCCCATGCTTCCCTTTCATTGCTGACCAAGCTGCAGGTTTCTTCCTTATTTTCCCTTGAGATAAGATTCCTGTTCTTTTATGTACTCATCTGTAAAACAAATTCCCTGAGTAAAAGTAGGAGGTAGTTAAGGTACTGATGAAATAATGATTTCAAAGTATAAATAGAAGCATTTCTTAAGTTACTSTGTCCAACACACTAGAAGCTTCTGACAATATAGATTTCAATAACWTATTATAGCACCTGGTATGTTCATTCTTCACAGTGAAACAATCATATGAAAATTTGTTTCAGAAAATAAATTCAAGGCATTTTTCAATGCTTTTGGGATCTGTTCCAGAGTCCCATTGCAAGGATTATGCTAAACAGGCCAAGTAAAACCCTGAGACAGAGAATCCAAGATCTCGATTAATGTTGATACAGAAGGTTATAGCAGGCCTGTATCCATGATTAAAGAAACTATGCATGCAGTTAAGACAAGGCATTTCTTGACTTTGTTCTGTAGTTAASACAAGGCATTTCTTGACTTTGTTCTGTAGTTCATGTTTTCCAGCTTTGCTAGGGCTGGTCTAATGGAAGCTGGTGAATGTTTGAATTATTGCCCTTTTATTAGGTTATCCCCAGCTTTCTCCCCTTAACATAGATTTTTCTGATATCTGGATCTGCTCATGAGATATGCCACATGTCTGAAGAGGAAAAGCTACATAACAGCTCTGGCCCAGCACTTTCTATAGGAGCCCACGTGACAGATCCTGATAGATGTTGCAAGGCAGCTGCAAGGCAGTGTGTTGCAGTTCTCTGTTGTCCCGGGTAGCCAATCTGCCCCGTTGATATCTACTGTATATGGCATCATCCACAGAACAGGAAAGAGGATGTGACCCTGCAACTATTAGCATGATTCTGGTCAAGGTCACCAATATTTCTATATATGCAGCTTTCAAGAAAGATTGTATTCATGTGAGGGACAAGGAACCTTGTCAATCAAACAAGGCAAGATCCTGAATTGGGGTCAGAATGTGTGATGGGTGATGGCTCCAGCTTCAGAAGTACAGGACATTGAACAGGGAATGCAGAAAATGGGGTAAGAGAACTATATTGGAGTACTTGTTTAGAGCAAGGCAGAAGACYGTGTATTAAGGGTGTGGGGCCTGAGAGTAAAGCCTTAGTTTGAGAAGCTGCTGCATACATAGCTAAGGCTGATAGGTAGTGTTTGCTTTTTATCATAACTATTTGTGCAAGTTACATGGCTTGGCAGTGAGGTTTGCTTCAGCAAGGAAGTAGCTCATTAAAGGATTTTTCTTCCATGAGGTTTTGTCTAACCTTCCTCCCATTGTTGCAATGCAGATCAGGAAGAGAGATGATGAGCACTGCAGCATGAAGCCCTGTAAAATCGTAGCTATTTTATGAGAAAGATGTTTATGAAATGCAGAAATAGAACAGGGACAATACAAGTAGAAATTAAAGTTGTGTCCTTTAATCTCTCTGGATATGCCTTCATTCTCAAGCTACATTTTCAGCAGAAAGAGCAATTTGTACCATGTAGAGCAGAAACACTTGTAGTAATGAAAGCAAATTATTTGTACGGCTTTCATCTCTCTACAACATCAGACCTTTCCTGAACTTATATAACCTTGCTCTTCTGAATTGCTTTCTGTCCAGCTGGCTTTTTCCATAGCAGATCTGTCGTGATAACATTTTGTACTGATGTATACAGAGGGTTTGGTTTTCATGATAATATCTCTTGAAGGCAAAGCATACGCTATGCTGGAGGTTTTTTTCCATTTGCCTGTGTTTGTTCAGCAATTAATAAAATGCAGGGGGAAGTATGACACTGGTAGGTCTTTAAGGAAGAAATTCCTTATCGAGTGAACATCCTAGTCYTTGCATATGTCCAGTAAATGGACTWCAACATGAGTGGTAGGTTGTGGTTGCAATTATATGTAGAAGAGAGCTCCTTGTACAGTATTATAGAAAAACATCCAGGTAAAAGAGGAACCTGTAACTCCACAAATAATTTTTGTGAACAATTAAGCCAAAATACCTAGCCAAGTGATGAGTAAATATATGCCTGTGCCAAGTGGTCATTTTAGACTCGGAAAAGTTAAAACTTGGCCAGAATACAAAGTTAAATGTTGATAAGGCACAGCCGTAGTTACTGTTGCCATGGTTTCTGCTGAAGGCTCATGGCAAAGGCTTACCAGGCATTCTCACCTCAAGGCATGCTCTGTCAGGATGGGCAGAGAACTGCTACAACTTTTGGCATACTGCCAGCTAGAAACCTCTGCCCACTTTGGTCGGTCACTTTTCTTGTGAAATGACACATTTCTGTAAGGCATGGTGCTGGTGTTGATATCATTAAGGCAAAACCCCTACCATCCTCAGTAGTTCCATGTGATGGTTTACAATGTGATTCACCTTCTGTCATTGYTTTGTGTGCATCTTCTGTGCTTTACAAAATTAAATGTTTCCAACAGCAGTTTGCAGTAACCCATGCTAATGTACAGCAACCTCTAAAGTAAGGACAAGATTAAAAAACAAGAGCAGACTTCATCTAGTTTTCCAGGATCAAAAGACACAGACCGGGCTTTAACTATTAAGCCCTCATTTGTGTGCTGGGTGAAAGGGGACAGAGCCTAGGGTGCTAGCAGAGATCCATGCAAAGACAAAAGACACCACCTAGCCAAGAACTTTTAACTGGCTTGAGAAGCACATTGCAAAAGCTRTTTTGTCTACTGATGTTTCCAGCATTGGACATCCAGCCTAATTTGGAGACAGTTTGCTCAGATCTCTGCACTGCCCTTCCCACCTTTCCATGGGGATGTGGAAGCAGGTTGTGGCTTCTCTGTGGTACTCCCCCACTCCCTGATACATGCATAAACTTTTTTTTACTGGATTGTGTTCTAGGTTTGTCTCTTTGTAATCTCAGTTTTCTAGCCTTCCAGAAAAAAAAAGGCTGAGGTGTGCAGTTATTTAATCCTTTTGTATTTCTAAAAGAGTGTTCTTATCTGCTATTGTTTTGTTAGGGCTTTCTTCCTGGAGTCAACAGTCTCTGTCAATATTAATAAAGTGAATATACTCTTCCTTTCCCACGTTACCAAGGTCTGACTTCAAAATACAACCTTGCTACAGGCAGATGCAAACACACATTAATCAGCTAGGCCAGTTTTTAGAGCCAGTGTTCCCAGACTTTGATTCATGTGGGACTGCTTCCTCGCTACTCTGCAGACTGGGCACTACATAAGAGAATTGATTTGTTTCATAGTGCCTTTTATTTAATGGTATACTCCAATGAAAATGTTCATTAGCAAGCCATGTGTAAATGCTTGTTTAGATGAAAGTGAAAGRCTGAGAATTTTATGAGGAGAATTCAGGTGTATAGAGTGATAGACTTTCCCCAATTAGACCATGGAATCCTAGAATCCCAGGTTTGGAGGGGACCTCAAGATCCAACTTCTGGCGAATTCATGGTCTAGACAAGATAACCCAACAACTTGCCCAGCTGAAAACTGTTCAGTGTTGGAGAATCCAACACTCCACTGCAGAGATTGTGTCAATAGCTGGCAATAATTTCTCATTGTGAAAACTTTTCCTCTTACATGTTGGAGTCTCAGAAGTAACTTATATGAAAGCTTTGGCTTTTCTGTGTGACTCCTTGCAAAAAAAGGGAGTTTTCATTTTCTGTGTAGCCAGTTCKTGAAATATTGGGCAGTCATTAATACTGATGCATGTCTGGGAATAGATAGAACTGCACTATCTCTCTCATGACTAATTCTAAGGCATTTCAGGAAACAAGGGATCTTCTCTTATGATACTAGCATGTGAGATTGAGTAGGCACATTGCAAAACAACTCTTTTTTGTAATCACATCATGTTTACTTACAAGCCTTTCTTTTTTAGAAACTTATTTTTTCAGACTTTCTTTTTCTTGTTTTTATACTCAGCATCCTGGGTGTAAAATAACAGAATCTTGTGTGACAGAACAGATACTCCATTYGAAAATGAGATATGGAAAGGAAGTGTTTCTTCACATTCTTATTGCCACAAATACTGTTCCCAGTATAGTGGTTACTATGGTCACCATCTTCTCTCTTAAAGACAAGGAAATTTAGTAAAAGAATACATTACTCAATATCCTCTGGTAATTGCAGGCTGCAGGATAATGGTTGAGGAAGCAGGACATCGGACAGTGACAAATACAGCAAGAATTCTTGGAAGAGGATTGCTAAGRCAGGAGCACTGATTCTGTCCTATGCAATAACATGCTACATTTGTCAGCATTCATGCTGAACCAGTGGTGTCTGCATAGCTGCTGATGTACTTCTTGTCTTGAGCTTGCACAGAAACCAAACTTGCCACTTGAACTTCTGTGAGAGTAAGAAAATTGTCTCTGTCTACATTAATTGTGTATCTTAAAATAAACTGATCATCCCTTTGATGATGGTACTGGATATTGTTTCCAGGAGGAAGAAAATAAAATCTTTTCCCTACTTAAAACTGAAGGTCTGTGATAATAATAACTCTATGAGCCCTAATGTACTATCACTTTAAAAAAAAAACCCAAAACAGTAGTATACTAATAGGAAATTCACCATCATTCTAATTGAGGGACACTGTTTTTCCTGAGAGCAGCTGTATTATATGGACTTAGAGATCAAAGAATACCCATGTTCTGTAGCTGAATGATGGCACCAGCTTCATTTTTCATGAAAAGTGAACTTAGYTGAACAGAAAAAAAAGGACTTTTCTCTCTAATATTCCCTTTTTGCTATCAAGATGTGCTGGAAAACCTCAGTTAAATTCAGTACTTGAATCTRTGTAAAATGCCCCTACTAACAAAATTTTTAAAACTGTAGCTTGCATTTTCATATACATATGTATTTATGTTCTACTCATCTTTTAAAAATAAATATATAAATAAGTATGCTAAATACTAGTTTACACACAGTAGTACTCCATGTAAAGTGTGACAATTAGAGGGCCAGAATTAAAGCATTTACTTAATTTGTGAGGAGTGTTGATATCAATGTAGAATGCACAACACAGGAAACAGAAAGATGAGATGTTACTCAGCATTTGGCTGAGTAACATGCCTTCTGAAATATTTGTCTTGAAAAAAGGATTAAACAATAAGTCAGAAGAGTATATAAATTGTTTAAATGTAAATTTRCTCATCCTCAATCTCTTTTAGTTTTAGAAACAAGTTTTACACAATTAATTCCTCTCCAAAGGAAAGACTTTAAAGAGAGTTAGAGTAATGTAAATGAACACTAATGGAATTCAAAGCATTTTCTCTGATATGAATGATAATCCTGCGTCTTTAATGGCAGAAGTACATACAGAGAGTTGCACAACTGGTACTTTATAGTTTACAAAATCTAAACTGAATGGCAGGGAGTCAAGCATCTTCCAACTGCAGGAGAGAGACCTGAAARTGAACAAGAGAACAAAACTGCCTGTTGTCTTTCTAGTAGCCATGCTTTCAAAAAGAAGCCTTAAAGCTGATGATTGCACAGATCTCTTTGGATTCCAAAAGAGAATGAGTGGAGGGTTGTTGMTCCACTTTATTTTCTTTTATTCAACAGACAATGCCCACAAGACAGAGATCAAAGAGCTCCTTCCCGTCAAGCAGTAAGAACTGTTAATTATGAGGAGAGAGAAGGAGTAGTGAGTAGAAAATACAGTAGGCCTGGATAGAAATAACTCTTTCTGGGTTGACAGAGTTCTTTACAAAATGGAATTAGAAGTGTTGCAGTCCGCTAGCCTTTTGCATCCTTCTCATCTTTTAATGTGTAGAGGTCAGAGCAATGTTTCTATAAAAGCAAACCCTCCCTCTTCATTGAGCTCTGATTCTGGTTAAATCCCAGAATCTTACTAATGAAAGAATTTTCTGAATTCAAAGAATATAAAATACATCAGCCTGTATATAAGAGTTTTCCAGTTTTATGTCAGGCTTATTAATGAAATACTATATTTACCAAATGTAACAATTATAGAGCAATAATCCAATACTTAGTAGAGATCAATCTGCCTTTGTCCTCATATATGTACCCATTTTCTTCAAATTAAATATTTTTATAATGAAATTAATAGAAGTACAGTATTTGAAAATTTAGCTACTAGTAAATAACAAACTTTAGGAGCAGCCCAGCTATGCACATAATAACAATTAACCATAACTCTTTAGATGATTATTTTTATGTACTAAATAAACATTCTAACCTGGCAGTAGATGGAATATTGTATCAATATATTTTCAGTATGTAAAAGCATGACTGAAATCACCTGAATAGAATCCTGCTTCATTTTGAACCAATTCTGTAGTTTTTGTAGGCCCTTGCTTTAGATTTTGAAAATAATATTTAGTATGAGATCATAAATGAAATAGTCACACAATACTTGTCTGTATATGATGGTCCAATGACTGTTTTCTGACCTTTGTATCAACAGCATTGTAGGAAGTGTTTTGGACTTACATTCACATTTCATGTAATTTTTGTACTTTGAGAATAGCTGGACAGTGTTTGCATTACCGTCTCATATTCCTTCACAGCAAGCTAGAGAAGAAAATAATAGCTTTGAATCTTCAAGACAAATCCTCACTCAAGAATATCTGTGACTTGTCCTGGACAGTTTGCCTATGTGCTGTGCTATCTGGGTATACTTTTATCTCATGTTACATCTGTTATAGCTACCTTACAGTGCAGAGATCACTTTCTAAGAGATCTGAAGCTTTCTGAGACCTGCKCAGCTTGTAAACTACTTTCAGATTTGGGCTCATGAAAGGTTTTCTCTCTTGACACTGGCAGGACCTATGAGGAAGAGGAGCATTAGCTATACTGCTGTGCTTTACWTCTTGGGCATGTTTGAGACAACAAATGCCTCCTTACCACACAATTGACTGAAGGATAGAGCAGCAACCTCACTGTTTGAGGCAAACACTCGCATCCCTTTCCTCCAGAAGCTCAGGAGTGCCCTTTTGTGAGGAAACACACAGGCCAGACTCTTCACTAGAGAATTCAATGACCTAGCAGTGCTGCTCTTATGRTCAACTTTAACCATAGATGATCAAGTGTAAAATAGTTTGCAAAATGCAAATCTTGTTCCACCCTACTTTGTGTCCTGAGCTACTAAACAAGAACTCATGCAGAGCTTTTTTAGGAACATGGAACAGTTTTGCATAAAAAGCATGCCTCAATTTGTCAGAAGATCTTAGAAAACAGTAAGTGAGTAGTGTATTTTTGCCTGCCTGCATAAAAGAGCTGCATTTGGTAGTGTGTTTTACATTCTTTCAAATCCGTACAAGCACAGTGGGGCTTTTTTCTTATCAAAGGAAGCACAAATTCAACAACAGGCTTTAAGCTGTGGGCTTTAAGCCATGCCAATTTTTGAAACATACTATGAATTGTAAAAATAGAAAAGATAATTCCTATTCCTCCTGCAAACTTGAGTTCAAATCTCTCCCTAGGCTACAAGCAAACACAAACATGTGGCTCTGATCCTGGTTTTCCTCTTTTGCATACATCACAGAGCTGTTGCAAACCAGCGTGACTTGCAACTTCTATTAAATGCACCAAATGCTAGCGAAGGGCAGTTTATAAAGGGCGGGATGCAGCTGTAGTGAAATTCCCTGGGGATGGGAAAGGAGCATGGAGTTATGGCAGGAGTGATGTAGAAAGCAAACATGTATTGTGCCTTCCATTGTAAACATTTAGTCCTCTCTACCAGTTAATGACCAATTTCACATAGCCTGTATTTTTTAATTCTTCAGTAAACATCCAAACCTAAACATTCTGTGCTGGCAGAAAATACTGCAAGCTGTTTTGAATTACAGAAATTATAGATAATTTCCCTTCAATTTCTGCTTCATAGCATTTAACTCCTGCAGACACAAAGTCATGTGAACTTTTTGTATCTATACACTAAAACTTGTGAAAAATTTGCCTAAAAGCACCAGTGTTTTACCTCGATTCCTTATATTCTGGGCACACTGCAGGATTAGGACTTGTCTGTCCATCTGAAAGCGACCTCTGCATCAAAGCACATGTGCGCTGCTTCATAAGTGACTGTAGCATAATAAAACAAACAACAAAGGGAAAAAGCTGCTAGATTTTACATTTTACAATTTATTTGTTTTCATGTTTTGGAAAGATCTAAACTTAGGAATACAGATGTGACTATGTGGCCCAATAATCAGATCTTTTCAGGCTTCCATCTCCCGATTATTAGAGTTATGTACCTTAAATGCATTGGAATGGGAATCTGGAGCCCATAAGAGCAGAATAGTTCTAAAGAGAAGTAAATGGTATTTGGTAAGGAGTAAATGAATTTGATGGAAAGTTTAGAGGGAATTAAGAATGAGCAATGTTTAGCCATTTGCCTAGCACCAAAACTTTCTCAGAGTCTTATGCCTGTCAGTGGAGAACAGGCTGAGCTTATTGACCTGTCTCTTCCTCTTTCTTACCCACTAAGGTGAATTAAAGACTGCTATAAATGTGTTTCATTCTTTAATAACCTAAAGTTTCCTTGCTAGTAATCYCCACAAGGATGACATGAAATGGTGAAAGAGATTAAAAGAGATCCTTAGAGTCAGAAAACAAAGTGTCTTAGTAAAACAGCATGAGCAAGTTTACAACTGCAGGATTCCATCTTGTGACAATAGGTAATGGTGAAGACAGAATATGATAAATGTTTTCTTTAACAAGCTGTTATCCTGGACCATGTAAACAACTCCGATAGT
Source organism: Malurus melanocephalus (assembly GCF_030028575.1). Lineage (NCBI taxonomy): Eukaryota > Metazoa > Chordata > Aves > Passeriformes > Maluridae > Malurus > Malurus melanocephalus. The sequence continues at coordinate 619,563 of NW_026623349.1, read as the reverse complement.
GTAATGCTAGGATTGCCTCAAAAGCAACAAATGGGAGCAGGATGAGAGTTTCTGGAGAAGCAACCACCCTCCTCATATTGCACAATCTTATCAAGACATATCTGAGGTACATTTCTTGGAAGTCAAACAAACCCATGATAGTCTYATGGCAGAATGGGAGTCAAGTGTCCCAAGCCAGTGCTAACAAACTTTGTTAGCCTGGATACCAGTGCTGTGCACAAATATGATCATTGGGGATCTCTCCTTTCTCTGCTATTAGCTCTTCAGACTGTTGCCAGCATTTTACCTGGAAAAACGTAAAAATAACTTATGCTTGAAGTACAGTAGCATCTAGCAATACTCAAACCCCTGGMAGTGTTCAAGGCCAGGTTGGATGCAATCCAGCGGGAAGTGTCCCTGCCCATGGTAGGGGTTGAAGTAAATTATTCTTAGGGTCCCTTTCAACTTAAACCATTCATGATTCTACTATATGGAGAGACATGGAGCTCCTGGAGGAATCCAGTGGAAGAACACAAAGATTATTRTGGGGCTGGAGCGTCTCTGTTCTGAGGAAAGGCAGAGGGAGTTGGGTCTATTCAGCTTTGAGAAGACTAAGAGTGGGCCTCATCAATGTCTATCAGTATCTGAAGGGAGGGTGCCAAGAGGATGGAGCCAGGCTCTGCTCAGGGGTGCCAAGCAATAGGACAAGAGGCAAGGGGCACAAGCTGATGCACAGGAAGTTCCAGCTGGAACTGGTGTAAAATGAGGAAGAACTTCTCTACTGTGCAGGTGACYGAGCACTGGAACAGATTGCCTGGACATGTTGTGGAATCTCCCTCTCTGGAGGTATTCAAGAACTGTCTGGGCACAATGCTGTGCCATGTGTTCTGAGATGAACCTGCTTGTACAGGGAGTGTGGACCAGACGGCCCATTGTGGTTCCTTGTGCATTCTGTGGTTCTGGGGCATACAGAGGGTTGAACAAACCTCTAAAAGAAGTTGATAGATCCCACTTTCACTGCAGCCCGAATAGCTGATTGTTTTCTGGTTCTCAATCTTTTCTGTTATACACATTTAAACAGGTCTTACACTCCCCTATAACAAGAGGTGGAGGCACTCTTTGATCACAGATAATTTCCCCCTCAAGAAGCAAAACTTTTTTGGCATACAGTTACCTGTGTATACGCAGTCATAAAAATTATTGATCATTACAGCATTTCTTTCAAGGCATTACCWTTCTTAGATGGTTTCGCCTTCTCCAGCAGGATGATGTTTTGCTATAGTAAGAGGTGTTCTACTAATCTGAGACATAGGACTTCTTGAATTTAGATAGTGAGAGGCTAATGAATAGCCCATTGCTTCTTATGGCTCCAGCTTCATTTTCATCTCCTCAGAAGCAAATATATGTCTCAAAACATCTCTATGGAAGAGTGTTCCATTGCCCTTTACCACTTCTCTGCTTCCTGTATCACAGTATTTTTCTTGAGCTCTTTTCAGCAAAGAAGRGTATGGTGCTATCCCCTGTGATTCTGTTAAGACTCTGTTAAGATCTATTATAAGACAACGGAGTGTAGGAAGCTTGCTGTAAATAGAAAGGCACTGAATTCACTGCCAGTGAATAACTTTGCAGTCGTAAAGAGTTTGTCCCAAAACAACTAAGATTAGCTTTCACCGGAGGAAAGAACAGGGTGATTCACCACTAAAGGCAAAGGTACTAATCAAAGGCAACTTTAGCAGCTTCCTCAGTGAGCAATGTTCTCTCCTGTTGGGAGAGAATTACAGAATCTAACATAAACTACCTTGTTTGGAAGTGAACTCCATCACATAGTCTGAACTGCACAGAAAGTAGAAGAAAGTGCGATGTAGAAAGTGTAGTCTGGCTGATGGGATAAGGAAACAGGAGTTTTGTGTTGGACTAAAGGATCTTAACTTTATAACTGAGCTAGCTGCTGTGGTGGTTCCGTGTAACTTCTAAGTATCCAGAATCAAATGATGAAAAGATCCAAGCCTAAMCATAGGGAGAGGTGCTGCCTTCCTAAAGCCCTATTTCTGGGAGGAAAGGGTTAAAAGGGGAAGAATGGTAATGAGGATGATGGATTCGCTCAAAAAACCTTACAGCTGGAAATGCCAAGGCCTGGAGAGTAACAGTGTGGGAAACCATATGTTAAACCTCCTGCTGGTTATCCTCTATCTCTTTGGAGAAGTAGGATTTCTGTGTAGAGGTAACAGAGGTGTTTACAGAGACTTGTAGACCCTCTCCCAGACATGCTTGAGCTCCATGTTGGGAGAGAGGTCAAAGCAGAGGCCATAAAAAGCACAGGGAGWTCCCAGCACGGCGCTGAACTCCGCATGCGCAGGCCCTGGATGAATGGGCACAAACAGCAGCCCTGYTGCCYGCTAGGGTTAATCTGAGTCTGACAGYRCCTCCACCCTAATTCTGTGTGTCTCTGCTGCTCAGCCTTGTTTCAGGATCCTCCAGYTAGTGAGGAAATTGAATAAATTTACTCTTTGCATTTCAGCTGTGGTTTTTTTGGTTGCCCCCAGTCACCTGTGTGCATTAATCCATACATCTGTGAACATGTGTCAGGGGTCTGTTATCAGCAAACTTCTCTAACAGACAGGCCTCCTGAATACCCAGGTCTGGAAAAAGGCCAGAAAAGTAGTCCCATTCTGGACAAGAAATGAACTTTACAGCTCCATTTTTTCTACTCCTTCTTCCTACCTAATGAATGAAAGTAACACATCGGTTTTGATGAAGCAAGGCTTTTCAGCTCTTAAGTGTGGAAATAAGAGTATTTCTGTTATTACAGCATTAGCTACACTCTCCACTGGCAGCCACTCACAACAATTGACAAGAGGAAAGAACTGGAAATTCTTCCTTACAGAAGGTCCGCTGGGGCCTTTTAACACCAGTATAGGAGTCTTTTCCATGGATTACAATGGCTGAAGTAGACAAGAGGTAAATTCTGGCAGCTATGGGTATGACTTCTGTTATCTTGTTCTTTTATCCAGAAACTGTATGGGGAGGTCTTCTCTCTCTTATGGTCTGCAAACTGGGAACGTATTCTGGAGACACCACAAGTTATCTCTTATGTAGTGATGGTGGTGTTAGCCATTGATCTTCTCTCTTCCATTGGATGTGCCAGCTTCATTGATATATGAACTGTTACATGAAAAACCTTTTGACCAATCTGCAAATGCTGAACTGACATTGTTCTTTGTGCCCTTTACAAGTGTAACTGAGGCAAGCAATTCCCAAAAATTCTTTTGCTGTCAAAATATATATAACTACTATGGAAATCTGTTTTGTTTGATAGATTTATTTTTATTACCAACTTCCTGGATACTATCTACTTTATTCCAGAGGAAACACTTTTCCCGTGGTCCCRTCACCATAACAAGCACCTGTTTGTCTCATTTCCATTTATCTGTCAGTAGCAATGCTCCTGTGTTTCCCTTTAGAGTCATAAAGCACCAGGTGCTACAGTGTTTCCTCATTTTGTGATCATGAGCAACAGCTTCATATGARGCAAATAAGTTTTCACCAGCTGTAAACAGATTACAACCTCAGAGTGACTGATAAATGTCTTGAAGAAAGAAGGTCAGGTGTCTGATACTGCCAAGGACTGCAAGGACACTCTGATGAGTCCTGTTAATAGAAGAAATCAGAGGCCGGGAATTCATTGGTGTCTTCTAGAAATAATGACTTGAAAGTAGAATTAAAATAGTACAGGCTCAAMATCCTTTTTACCAGAATTTTCACAGAAATTCCAGACAGATGCTATCACTGTTCTTTCTAATTTCTAGGATCACTGAAAAGAGGAAGAGGGTCACAGGCCAAGGCTGCAAGTTCCTTGGTCCCGGATTTGGTAGACCAAGAGCAGTTCACGGTGCTGATGGTCAAAGGCCAGAGGAAGGAAGCACAGGGCTGTACTAAACTGCAGCTTTGGCCCTGGTCTGTGGGATTAGGCAGGGCACTGAGTCTCAGGCGCTTGAGACAGAGCTCAAGCGCTGGGAAGTGTTCAGGGCAGAGAGAGCCTCTAGCAACCAAAAATAGCAACTGAAGTACAGGATAGGAAACCAAACCAGATTAAGAGATTGAATGGAAATAAATGGATGAAACAGAGTTAAGGACAAATATACTATAGAAACAAATTAATAAATTTCAAAATAAAGGAGAGTTACACAGCATTAGGCTCCTCTAGATAGTCTACTAGTGTTTCCAGAAAGAAGAAATCCAAGGGAAGTCAGTAAGGACACATATTCCTCCCTGGAAGACTTCTATAATCTCTGCCGTTTCCTCGGGATGCCACTTACCTTGYTGAGAAACAAAATAGATATTTCAAGCTGATTAGAACCGTGGTTTACCTGCCACAACTCTCTACAATATTTAATAAGCATAATTGATGCAGYAGATATTAAAAAACACTTCCATGTTGATAAAATCATGTGGAATAAAAAAAAAAATTTCTTTTACCAGTGTCACCTTGGGGTGAGGGAGAGAGAAGTCTAAAAATCTAGAGCTTTGACCGTACCAGAGTGCTTAACAGTAAAGTATGTTAGCACWTCCCTGGAAGAAAAACTCTTGGCTCAGGCACAAGCACAGCATCACTCATACATTTGACCTCTCTGTTAAGAACAGAAATGAAAGTGTGAAGCGTGGCTTGCCCGCTGTAGAATGCCAGGACTAGTTTTCAACTACCCACAGCCCAACACTGCCGAAATTCTGTGACTGAGATGAATGCATGCTCATGTGGAGACGCCACCTATCTCTGCACAAGAACACATGGAGATTCTTTCTTGTCATACTGACGAGGACCTGCATTTCTTTCCAGGTTCTGTAGTTATGATCGGAATATGTTTTTTCATCTAGAATGATATTTTATATCTGATCTTCATCTTCAYTATTAATTTCTGATTCCCCACTATTTAGCTCTACTATCTGCAGTATCAAAATTAGTTTCTTGTCAAAGCCGCATTTTGAATTAGGATCCGAAATGTTCAAGTTCTCAGYGAAACCAATTTTCACCTGGATGATGAAGAACCCTGAGGCTTCTTGGTGTCTACAGCACCCTTTATCTGGTAAGGTTATGAGCTTTTAAGTTCGCACTAGCTTTGTCTTAGTATGTAGGTTGCCATATGTCAGAATCAGTAATTTAAATTTAAAAAGTCTCTTCCATTTAATGAAAACTTCTACGGTATTTAATGTAATATTACCTCTGTTTTATTTTACAAATGTCAGAATGTTTTTGTTACCCTATACAGAACTTGAAGATTTTAATATGTACTCTCCCTTTTTAGGCCAATACCATCTAAATGCAGTGGCCTTAAGAGCTGGTATCCTCGTTTCTGTCCAGATCAGTGAGAACAGGCATGATCAAGTCATCATGTTATTAGATCCCATCCCACATCATTAGATCCCATCCCACATCCCACATCCCATTCCTCCCAGGGCAGGGGGAAAGTCACTTCTCTCTTCTGAGAGGAAGGGTGGTGCTTTCTAGTCAGGAGAGCAAGTATGGCCATGGTTGTGGCAAGAGTCCTTCCACCATTKTTTTTCATTTTCCTGGGCTTCATGAGCATTTTCCATGTATATCACTCTCTCTTTGTTATCACACATTTTTTATTGATATTGTTGCTCTTTCTGTTCATTTTCTAGCTCATTGCTGTTTCCTATCCCTGTCTGTGATTTCCACCTTTTTTTGCCTCAAGTTCTCAACTCCATTCCCAGACGGAGATGGGGAAGGGGAAGTGTGGGGAGCAAATGAGCAGCATCTGGTTTGGAAGAGTCTTGGTGGGGGGCACTGAAATGAGACGTGCTATTCCTAAACCATGACTACTGATTATTTTATACCCTGAACAAATGTACAGTTACCAATGACATCAGAGAAAATGAAATAAATAGAAATTTATGATTACCCTGTCTTGTCCTGCTGGGTCTTCTCTCTGTGCAATAGTTGACACTGTGGTAGATTTTCATTTCATAGGGAAACTGATAATGAAAGCATTTTCTCTTGCACCAAAGTTTCAAGGCCAAATGGAATGTTTTGGCCACCTTCACCAAAAGTTGTAAGACCAAGGACACATGCTACAGTTATTGTTACACACACACAGCATTGCATTTCTGTGTTGCTATGTAAGAGCAAATTCCAACACCACCTATATGTTTACCTGCCAAAGCAGAGGGTAGAAAAAGCCTCGCTGCATTGGTTTCAYCCCTTTGTTTGTTTGGTAGGCCTGATTTCAAGCAAAATCTTTGCTCCCTAATCCTACTGCACTTGTGAGGAARTGGAGATTGGCAAGGACTGTGTAGACCTGAGGTTCGCTTCTTTAATCTGAGAGGAGCATAAGCAAGACAAATCACTTACTGTCAGGTGCTGAAGGAATTTTCCTTCTCTTGAGTCACGTTCTCCTGAGTGGTGTGTGCAGTGTGACTTGGTGAGCACAAGGAGGAAGGCTAGCCATATGGCATTACTCTGTGTAGGCACAATAATACTTTAAATTCCTTCTTATTCTTAGGAATGYGCATTTGGAAACTATTGTTTTATGTGATATTTCTTTTACTTTCTGTGCCACTGCAAARCCAAGCCTTTTCATTATTAGAGCTCAGTGTGCACTAATGTCTGTGCAGGCACTGAGCACAAAGCAGTTCCCGCCACAGAGAACTCCCCTGTGACTCACACTGAAGCTGGTAGGACCACTGTGGTCAAGAGTAGAAGGGCAGTAGTCACACTGACAGTGGGTTTTATATAAACAAGTCTCAGAAAAAAGATAGTCACTCATGGATGTTGCTATGATACCAGGATCACATAGGCTCAGTGTGATTCAAGGGAGTGCAATCCCTGAATGTACACTAGGGTTTCCTGCAGCCCACAGGTCAACACMATTCCAGTGCTTACACCATGATATTTATTAAAACCTACCAATCTAACAATATCTCCATTTGCTGAACCCTAAACAGTTCTCAATGCAGAAACAGCGTAACTGTGCCTTATAATGTGAGTTATATAGTTTTGGAGTTTAAGAATGAACTTCTGATAATAGCCCATCATTCACCTTTTCCGCCCCTACTGCAGTGGTGCCATTGGGTAAGAGCACCACTATAATGGAATTTAGATTTTGGATTGCCTTGTGATGCCAGAAGAATGACACCTGTGCAAGGCAGACTAAATAGTATCTTTTAATAATCCAGTAAAATGATGGTGTGCTTGCTAATCCTTARCATCTACTTCCAGTCCCAATAGCTCAAAACCCAGCATTTAGGGGAAATTCCTATGGAATTTCATAGGGAACAACAAGCTTTCTACAGAATGCTCAGAACAACCCAGAGAGCACTGTAACAGGGATGTAATTCTACATTCATAGCTATTAGCTGCACTAAATTTCTACGGAATCATACTGATTTCTTCSTTGTTCAATTCAATAAGAATTTTCCATAGAAGAATCCTGCACGCTTACCGCAGCCTACACAGATACAAGGCAGAGTATATCTGTATTGTTTAATAGAAGGTAAAATTGCTACTGTTCTGTTACATACAGGGTGGGAGGTCTCTGCTGCATAAATTCCAAGCATTTGATATTCAACAAAAATCAGTTCATACTAAACACACTTTGTTTCAAAAAAAAATATCATTATAAGTAAGGCTTAACTAACAGCAACCTAAAAGTACTCCTCAGTATTCACAGAGGTCTCTCCAATGAGTATCAGCMTTAGAAGAACAAAAAGAGTGGATTTATGCCTGCCATGTATTATTGCTTAGGGTACAGTAACAGCACAGGTGAATTTAGGTGCTTGTGGTTAGTACTTAAAAAAAAAAAAAAGAAGACAAATACTACTCTGAAAAGACCAGTATGAAGTTACTGTACAAACACATAAGAAAGCCATGCTCATTTTAAGCTCCATTAGCAACACAAAGGGATAGAAGAAGCTGATACTCCACTTGACACTAGCAGCAGTGCCAAGGATCACTCACATCAGAGAGGCTGGGGCTCATGCCAGAGGGCCTGCCACCAGGAAAACGGGTAGYGATGTTGTGAGAACAAGAGCAAATAAATATTAAAAGCAGATACCAGGCCAAAAAACCACATGAAGTTGGCCCTGTTCTTTATGCAGCAAAAGCACTGAGACCAATTTTCATTTCTTCAGTGCCATGGATATGTAATTCAGTGCCTCTCCATCCAGATCCAAGTGCTGCAGTTCCAGAGAGCAGTAATTATGTGGCAGAATCTTTGTCTGCTGGACAGAGTCCTTTGATTGCAAATTCATAATTTATAGGCAAGACATATGAGAGAGAGTAAAAATTCGTCTCAGAAGATATCTCAGCATCACTGGTTCTTGCAAATGTTTTTTTTCTGGACAAAGGCTGACAGATCTCAAYATGCCCTAAGAAGACCTCCCTCTTTGCCCTACATTTTAATCTCAGGACACCTAACATGCTAAGGTTTTGCTTGCAACCTTGTTTGCCAACAAAGATGAGGAAGTGGGTGCTCCAGAGCTACCTGAGTAAGGTCAATGCCAACCACAGACTTCTATACTCAACATCCCTATATGCAGCTCAGGTCCCCAACAACTTTCTGAAATGGTGCCTAGGTGAGCAATGCCTGCTGGAGCAATCTAATCTGCTATAAATATATACTAAATATAGTGAAAATGTTGTACATCAGTGCTCCTGCAGCTCCCAGCCTGGTAGGTGCTTCTAAACCAAGTTTTTAACWGAACAGCATCCTTGCTTTATCCTATCCATATATTGGAGGGGAAAATCCCTTAGGATTCTATCTCTGTGTTTAACTTTGTCTTCTGTCAAATTGAGTCCCTGGTTCTCATTTGTTCTTCTCTGTCTCCTGTTTTAATTTTGAGTTTGGTTTGTTTGTGTTTTGTACAAATTACTCACATACAGAGAAATTACTTTGTTTGAATCAATGTCTCTTGCCCTAGGTGTGCTGCTTTTCTTCACTAAATTTGTATTTTAACTAGCAATATTATTGGTGCTCCCAGAGGTTTTTATTCATGAAGCTCAGGGTATCTCACCTCTTTAGAAGGTCTATGTCAGAAAAAAAGATGTGGAAAAAGATCATTCTAACATCATACAAAAAGCTTGCATATATTTCACAATACCTGATCAATATAATGAAAAAAATATAGTTAGGCCTGGTATAGAGCTAAAATAGTGTAAACGCGAGTATACAATTGACATTAACATCTAAGCAAAGAAACAGTGAATGTGATTTTCATAATGCAGGCATTAGGAAAACAGGGTGAGATGAAGCCTTAAGTCATGAAATGAGGATATCGCAAAGGGAGAACAAGGGGGCAGAGATCCAGTACAGGCTAACCCTTGGCTCATCTAGCTAGTAGATCACAATGCTCATTTAAACCCTGACAAGGGAAAGAAACCCAGAACTGGTCACTCTTCCTTGTATCAGCAGTTTGTCACCAGCAGACAGAGTGGTGATCCCAGGGCTTTGGCAGACATTGCTGGCACAGAGCCATGCAGTATTCATCTGGCTTTCTGACAAAAGGCTTTACTTCTTCCTGTGGAGGGGTGATTAGCACTGTTCCTTCATTTAATGTTACTGCAAAGCTTTAACCTTTTTCACACAGAAAATGTAGAAAGTTGGCTCCCCAATCACCTATTCACCATCCCAAGCTGCTGCAGTTCCTGAAGTGAAATGCTGATGCCAGAGTGTCTTGTAATGCCTATGAAAACCTACTTCAGTAGCTTTAACTAAAAGTGATTATTTTCATTARTTTTTTATCTGTATAGAATAGAAAATAGTGCAGGTCAAATCCTGACTTCATTACATCTTGTTAAATCTGGAGGTACGCTTCAGTAGCTGCAAAAACAAATGTAGACTCTAAACGGTCTGTAGCCTGAATACTGACAACAAACAGGAGTTTTGCTGTCACTTYGCACCAAGTCAATAAAGCTAACACATCTGCACTTTATTTCTTTTATGGGAAATGTTAGTGCCCACAAATATTTATTTTTCATACTTACATATATTTCCATAACAATACAAATGAACAAAATACAAGCAAAGAGGAGAAAAGGTTTGTCAGAAATGTGATTTCTGCTTTTGTGATACTTTTGTATTGAACCCTATTTAAAAAAAAAATCTGTTCTTTGTTGCCATAGCAATAGATTCTCAGGGTGAAATTATATCATACTGCCTTTCTTCTAGGTTTCTGCTATGTGCTATCACCACCCACTCTCCTTCATTACAGTCAATAATCAGCAAAACCTCCCCACCCCCAGCCTTTATTCATATGCATGTTTTGGGGTGGAGGATGTAATAGTTATTGTTTTGACAGGTGTAGAGAAGCCAAGTGAATTCTCAGTGTGCTGAGAAAGCACAGGATGTGCTGCCTGAAATGTTTCCAGTCCGGTCCCCTCTGACAACGCCTGTGAGCACCCGTCCATCCGTGGTCTCGTATCTCTTCCGCACATGCACTAACTGCTGGTGTCAGCTCCACAGCACTGCACTGTGCCTCCTGGGAGGGATGGCAATGAGCACCTACGCTAACCTGGCATTGCCAAAACAATGCCAACTTTGAAACAGACCCCCAATGTTCTCAGGTAAAGTGCTGTTGCGTTAACTCAGTGTGTCACCTTTCCCTTGCACCACAGCAACTACAAAAGCAACACCTCCAATAGCAGACCAACAGGCCAAGAACAGCTTGCAGAGCACACTCCAAAGTCTCAGCAATGTAATCTAATTTTAACAAGCTTATACCAGAAAAAAGAAATAGAAACAACCTAAACCAAAACCTGTCTTCCATATMATTTTTCTGAAACAATGTACAATTTCCACTCTCACACTCGGTATCTAACCCTGCATTTAACTGTTGGACATTTCGCCAAGGCTGGATTCACACATGACTTTTCTTTAACACTAAATCCCCCCAAATCAAAGTCGTTTAAGTTAAAAAGTTAATTCGGGTTAAACACTGATCTTAAAAAAATTATCTTGATTCCATTACTTTACAGGACCAAACCAATTTAGCATACTGATTAACAGTAACTGAAGAACCAGCCCTGGATAATGTTCTTATATTTAATATTACAGAATAGTTTTCACTTTATTTGAAGTAGAGTTTAGTGTTCTCTGGTGTTTCTTTGTGCTCTCACTATTCACAAAAGGCAATGCAGCTGCAGATTTACTGAGGCCCTTGAAGAGACGAGCTTCCTGCTTCCTCCTCCTTTGGTCCCAGTCCTTTTCCAYTAGCACTGCTTTCGCTCCAAAGTCAGAGTTCCTGATTGTATTGCTGAATCACCAACTCACCAACCTCCCTTATTTGGATTCAAAGCAATCTCTCTGCTTGAGCAGTACTCACCAGGTTTTTAATATTAATTTCTAATATTTAATCTGAATCTCCTCATATGTCTTTGTGTTCTTCAATGTATCCTCACTAGATTTTTCTCTCAYTGTCCAGATTGTGAAATACCTTTTYTTTTTTAATAYTAGTATGTAATAAAAAGAGAGAGRGAGACAGAGAGAGAGAGAAAGAAAAAGAAAAAAGGTGTCTTGAAAGTGCTTTGCATAGTATCACGCATTAGGTCTTCACAATAGCCTGATAGCTGAAGGTCATGTGTGCATGACAGATCTCTTTCTCCTTGCCTGTCAGTTAAATTAATTGCTAAATATGGTTGCAGGTACAAGACACATCATTGTTAATGCATGTCTTTTTAATTCAGGAGTAAGATGTTTTGAGGGCTTGCTTCCTATTTAGTAATTCTTTGTGGATACAATGGTATCTATTTATGCAATACGCATATAAATAATGTATCATTTTTGCAATGTAATTAGGAATTAACTATGATGCTACTTTTCTTCTGAGAACAYTAGAATGACATTCTGTGTTTTAATGGTGGACCCATGCTTACTTCCTATGTCTTGAAATCAGGGGGAGATTCTGAGTTTGGAAAGCTGTTCCTCTATTTAAGCACATAAGTATGACTTTCACCCTTCATTCTACAGGATGCTGCACACTCAGATGCTCTCCTAGCAGAGTGATTGCAAACTCTCCAGGCTGTTTCTGTGTAACCAGTGGTTTACTCCACCAGATAAGGAGTTCATGATGTTATGTCTAGCATCTAAACCTCTGGATCTGCTTTGATGAATCTTAACTACAGATTCCTGCAAGAAGTTTCCATGCTGATGAGGGACTGTGGCAATCACTAATAAAAATATATTGGTTTTTGCAATACAGTAGTTCCTCCACTTGTCAYACCTGTTCTGTTTGTAGGTGACAAGCCTCTAGGGTATTTGGAAAAGGAAAATCCTTGACTCAGGATGTAAAATCCTACTAGCACAGTTGAATCTGTATATGGTTTCTGCTTTTCCTTTGAAAGAAAGTAATCACTAAAACAGAATAACCCATCCATCCAAGTACCTGAGTTCATCAAATCACTAGTTAAGCTTTATTTGTTATATATCAATTTAAGGGACAAAACACTAAATTAATTGAAGGCATTCTGGAAAGGATTAATTCAGCTGAGAAAAATGGTTTTGACCCTCCTTTTAACATGCTGAACTACCCGACATGAGAAGTGCTCACTATTGGCCCTAAACATTTTTAATTTTGTCCCCGAGTCCCTCCTCCACCATTTTTACTCCCAGCTTACCAGCAGCAAAGAAGTGCTATCAGGCAAACTGTCATGACTCTCTGATCCTCAGCAGGCTATTCTAACCATCCATAGAAGGTGAAACAAATTTAGGTTGTGGTGCCTTGAATTAACAATGTGATAGGGGAAATAAAGTGGATGGGAAGGGCTGGGGAAACAAAATTCAGAAGGTAATGGCTGAGCATCACAACTAATGCCACTTTTACCAGGTAAAATTAAAGATCAATCTCAGAAAGTGGAATTTCATCAGGACAGACTATTCTATGCCACAGGTAACTCCAACTGACTTGATTACACTATTGGAACAATATACAGCATCTCTTAATCAGCTCTCCAAGACTATATGTCATTTACATAACAGAACCCTCTTGTACTTTTTYCCATATCCTTTTGCTTTATGAGTCTGCCAGTTTGCAAAAGTTGAGTTATGTTTCTGCCTAGCTCCCTGTGTGGAATACACACACACAAAAGCACTTGGCATGATCAGAGTGTGTTGTGGGCAGTACCTGGGCAAAGGAAACCACACACAAACAAAACTGAGCACAAACTTCCAATTTCTTTCTTCAGAAATTGAGTAAGATAGTTTCACTGCCTGCTGTATGTGTAAGCAAGATAGGCAGATGGAATATTTGGGCATGAAACATGCCAAACATGATTACTATATCTCCCTAACATCTAGATGACAATTGTACACAACTCCTGTTTGTTGTCATATTCATGCTTAGGGTTGCTTGGTTTTCAAAAATGCCCAAATACACAGAGCAAATACTGCAAAACAGTCAAAAAGACAGCTTTTTTTTTTTTTTTTTTTTTTTTTTTTTTTTTTTTTTTTTTTTTTTTTTATATATATATGCCAATGAATTTACATGTAGACATTTCACAAATAGCTGGAGAGTGCTACTCCTTTAACACTCCACCTATAACTTGTCAGGGTGCCAGACAACTGATACGTTCATCTGAGTTCATGATTTTCAAACTGCTGCCCTTGATTACCCAGTATTTTTAGGAACCTGGATCATGTACTAATCCAACAAAAGAGGTCTCCCACACTTATACCTTTAAATATCACCTGCTATATCTGTTCTGGCTTAATACTAATCAAGTCTTGAGTTATAAGCTTTTCTCCAAAAAAAGTTATGACAGGCRCATGCAAGCACCAGTCTGAAGACTGAGTTTTGGATGATGTACAGATTTTGAGATTCCCATGGTAAATGTTCTTTCAAAACAGAAGACACAATAATGCTTGCTGTAGTAATGAAGTATTTAATGTGGACTCCACGGTGGTATATCTGTCATGCCAGACCTGCTGAGACAAGAAAGATCTGGGGCCTCRGTTAAAAGCATTAATGACCTTAAATTCAGATTTTCACAGTGCATCGTCAAAGGAAACACTATCATGTAGGTGTCTTGTCTCACTGTATCTATCTTGGTTTAGAGACAATTTTAGGAGAAAACACTCTGTAATTAACATTTCCTCTAAAGAAAAGGGTTTCAGCAATCCCTTCTCACTGATACAAAATGAATTTCCTGGATGGAAGTGCAAAAAAAACCCTGTTTATTAAACAAACAAGGTGCCCGCAGAGCACAGGAAAAAAATAGTAACTGTTAGATATTGAACCTTCAGAACCCTACCCCTCCCCGCCATACCCACCTACAGCAGAACAAATAAACTCAAAATACCCAGGGAAGGGAAAAAACTCCTGAGCAAGCGGTGAGAAGGAGCCAAATGGCASACAACCCTCTGTCTCAGGRAGGGGAGGAAAGTCCACAGAGGAGCTCAGGGGGAAAAACAAATGGGAACCTGGTGAACTTGTGATGTTGGTCTCCTCCTTGCTGCAGACGAAGCTGGTGGGTTTRGAGTCCTTTCCTTCGTTKGTTCAGAYTCTTCARAGGTCTGGGCCAACATGGGGGGTCCCTCTGGCTTCCYCGCCAGTCCATGCCAACTGGTGCCTGACAGTGCCAAGCCAAACCATCCAAGAAGAAACAACAGAAGCTGTGGAAGTAATGCCACTACAGGGGAAAACTTGCCCTAGCTAACWAAAACCAAGCTAGCTAAAGCAGCAATGAAGCCTCCAATCTGCCCAGCAAGCCAAGCACACAGGGAGYGAGAGATTGAACAAAGCCCGCGCTGAGTTTCTCTAGCTCCCACCCCTCCCCAGACTCACCCTAAAGCTACAGGACCCATTTCTGGGCATAAAGCAGACTATCAGGAATAGGGTATCATCATAAAATCACCCCAATATAGTATCTGACAGAGACAGACTTAGAGTCTAACTGGAATAAGGAGTTAAGATAATATCTTTCTTCAGTCATCATCACTTATTTCAAGTCTGATACTGTGCAAGTCACACAGATCCTACAGATACTCTTCATGTACAGTTTAATCATGTTCAGCTAAAAAAGAAAAAAAATATTTTCAGCAGTTAAACATGCACCCATGGTTTGGAGATTAAACTGCATATCCAGCCTGCACTTCCAATGCCTTATCTGTAAAATGATAGCATTAAACACTACTCAGCATTTTTTCCTAAGGATTAGGTTATGACCACCACATTACYGTACTATGACAAAGGAATTTGAACCCTTTCACAGGCAATAAGCCCAAGCCATGTGTCAGCAAGCACATTTACCCTCTTGCACCTGACATCAGCAGGAAAGCGGTGTGGGAAATTTGGTGCATTACAGCATCAAAATAAACTGTCACAGGCACTATCCCACCCATYTCTTTTGCCCTTCACATGGCTTTCTCTAAATCTGGTTCTCATCTAGGGTGAGTTCATGGAGCACTCAATGTCTGCAGACATACTTTACACCTTGGTGTTACAGGGATGTGGCACAGGGTAATTAAAGGAACCAACATTTGCAAAAAGTGTTTGGGGAGCACTGAATGAAACTCATTATGTAAATTTAAGTATCCTTATTAACCTTTTTTTCCATATATATATATACATAAATATATTTTGGTTTCTTAGTTTATGCTCTGAGTGGGATTTTAGACCCTCCCTTACAAAAGAAAAGAGAACAAATAGACATAAAGAGTGGACAGCAAGTGCTACCTCATCCTGTCATCCATTACCCCTGGAAACTTACTGATCTGAGTAGATATGTTTTTGTTGTATCATATATTACTGATAGGTCTGATGAACTTTTGAATTTCAAAGCTGAGTGGCAGGAAATCCAGTGAATATTGCGTAAAAGCTGATGCAAAGCTCATTGTTTTATCACAGCAGAGGTTATAAAATTTATTATTAAACATGCATATCACAATACTGAGATTCCAGTCAAGTTCAAGGTTTATAGTGCAATCTACTGTACAAATAAGCCCTTCAGTGTCCCTGTAGAATTCTTGAAGCAGCATGGGAATTACCAAGGATTTCCAGCAAGTGCTTTATYGACTTCTTTCAGATGTAGGCTTAGAATATCCTTTGGTCTGACCAAAGCAAATTTACMAAATATGCAGTTACGTACTTGACTGGTTTTGTTTTTGTAGGAAATCAAACTCTTTGAGCGCAGGATTAAAAAGTTTAAAACCCAAAGGATTTAGTCATGTTACTTTAAAACATATACAATGTTGCCTCACAGAATAKGTAATCCTATAGGCAGCAAAAAGTTATATTATTAGAAGTGATATTTTAACTAAATGTTAAAATACACATCTACCTTACTGAAATTATACATTAACGCAATCTTTGTCAAAATGTTTTGACTTTGAGTAAACATTATTTTCAGAAAGAAATGGTTATGCCAAAAAATTAAAATCAATCCTTTGTAGATTGTTCTTTATTAAATAAATATACAGTAATATAGAGGTCAAACCTACACGGAAGAATTATTATAAGTCAAAGGAATGTAATTGCTACTTAGCCCTGATTTTGGTTAGTGGTTATTCTTGGGCCATTTGTCAAAGGCTTTCATGACCATAGATAACTCAGGGGAAAGGATCCATCCACTGCAGATGYGAGTCTTCCTGTGTCCATCGACAGCTTGTGTTTTTCAGTGAAAAAGAACATGGGTTGGGGTATGTACATGATATGGGTCCCTGATGAAAAAACACATGAGTTGACAAATCCTAGATTATCTGGAAGTCTCTTGGGAGATAAAAAAATGCTTTTCTTCTTTATTTTTTTTGGCTTTTTTTTTTTTTTTTTTTTTTTTTTTCTCAATGAGCTGACGTGAATACCTAGAGAATAAAAGAGGCATTAATCATTCTGAGGTGCCTTCAGAACAATGATGCTGATAGTTTTTTATGAACTTGACTTCAATATGTCTTCCAAAATACAGCAATTAGAAGAATTTTTGCAATTTTAAACAACATAGTGGGGTTTTTTACTGATTGAAGGGCTAAGGAATTATTTTCCTGCCTACAAAAATTTACTCTGCAGCACTTAGTTGAGTCTAGTTACTGCACTAAAAGTATTGCCTTGTGAAGGTAGAGGGGCTACCTTTTGAGCTGCTTCAGGCCTTCGTGAATGKTTGTATTCACTTTACTTTCTGAGTGCTGCAGGACGTAATCACAAAAGTCACTGGCACAACAGAAGCTCCTTTTCTAGGAAAAGTGCTTTGGGTTTACTAAGACTGAGTTGTTCTGTGACATCATCTGTCACCTTACAAATATGATGTCATCCATGGTGTCTATGATAGCAATTTTCAGGGGCAGTCACCAGACTGCTTTGTGACAAATCAAAATAGGGGTGAAAAACCTATGAATGGGCAGCAAGGACATCATACATAATCCAGGACATTGCTTCTATAGTCACGTTGAAAACAAATGCTAATCTCTTTAAAAAAAAAAAAAAAAAAAAACCAAAACCAAAAAAAAATAACCAAACAAAAAAAACCCCAAAAACAAACAAACAAAAAAAAAACCTATACCCAGAAGGAATAAGAGCCAGCTAAGTAATTTATATTCTTTGCCATAATTAGTGTCTTTCTCTACTAGGAGAGACATGTTACCTGGATGCCAGAAAATCACCTGACAGTAGTTTTGAAAAGATTTATCTTGAAACAATGCCTCCTTTTCTGTTTAACTTCGTGAAGAAAAGGCTGTGTAAATTCAGGAGCGAAGTGGCTGAAGAGTGCTACAAATCACTTGACTTGCAGAAACAATGTAGCTTTCTTTCCACTTAACAGTGCTTGGGGGTAACATACTCRCAAATCTGATTCTTTGTAATATTTACTGAGAAAGAGAATACTTGCTTTTCAATGCTACCTGAAGTACATGAGACACTTCATGTAGTAATCTGGCAGGCACAAATCACTCTTTTGAAAACGTGTTTATTGTTACTAATCTTGCTCTTGTGCCTCTTTCATACTGAAATAATCACTATCACTCCTGATTTACAATGGAGTAAGTAAGGAGTTAATCTCACTTTATTATTTGTGTTGTATTACAATAAGTCAAAAAAGCCACACAGGGTTGAAATCATGGAACCATGAAATAATGGAGATTCTGCTCCTGAGGTTATTAGAGCTGGATTTCATCCAATGTGCTATTAAATATGTAAGCATAAACCATAATCACAATTGTTGAACTATATTTTACAGCAATTTAAAATTATTTATCCCATTAACTACATGTAGAATCCAATATAATTCTCATGGAAGTTGACAAGCATAGGACAGGGTTTTCACCCAGGCTAATTGTTCCCAGRCTGCAAGATGAGTGCCACCAGGAATCAGCAAGGCCAGTAAAAGTGGTCTGCATCAGACACAACARAGTATTTCCCTGAAGAAACAGGAACAGTGTTTCTGCTTCTACTTTTGTACCTGAGTGTACCATGGCACCGATGTGGCTCAAGTGGAGCATGACTTGTTCTCATGCATACGACCTGGTGATGTGTGCTGTTGCTGCTGCCACAAGAGTATTCAAACACAACTGTCAGGTCACTGAGGGGCCTGGACAACAGAATTGATGCATCCCAGACCTAGATGAATAGTTGAAAGTTGCAAGATTTCAACCTTCAAATATGGTTATTTAATGAAAGGGGAAAGAGAAATGTTTAAGCAATTCATTTTTCTGTCATTCCTTTGCATCTTGGTAACTTTTTCAGTTATTGTGTATTGATTCCAATGTGCACCTGCTTTACCTGAATCAATAGCAAAATTTCCTTTGCTTCAGTTGAAGCAGGGCCGCGACATAAAGAGTAATACTGAATCGCAGGTTTGAGCACTGCTTGCAATGCAAAATACATACAAGGTACAAAAAACTTTCCTCTTGTATGAGCTCAGGACCCCCAYAAAACTTATCAAAATAAAGAAGTGAAAAACATCTGAGGATCAAGCAAGGCTAGAGGGCTGGAAATTTCATGGGCTGGCTACACTGGTTATGCTCATTTGCAACAAAGGAAAAATCTCCAAAACCAAAATGAACTTTTGAACCTGTACCTGATGTTTGTTAAAAGCCTTGAGCTGTGTAGAAGACCTGACAGCCTAAACTGTGTGAGTCATGACTTTGAAAACCTATTAAACATGTAGAACATGGGCTGAAGAAAAGGCAGAGCATCATACTCCTGCATCTTTGGCTATAAATGGCAGAGGGGGGCATAGTTCCTAACCTAAACTCAGGCTCAGATGCTGCCATGCTGCCCCTCTTTGCAAGTGGCCTCATGTAATTTCGCATCCAGCAGTCGAGCCAAAAACCCTCCCTTCAATCTACAGGTGACCTCAGTGGAGGCAAAAAACATTTTCAGCACTTGCCTGGGTCATGCTGTACCTCACTTAGAAAATATCAGGGATTCTGTACTTGTTGACCTGTACCTGAAGGCTAGGCTCTTTCATGTGCTAAATCAAGTAAGTGTGAAATCATAAGAGTGCACTGAACTTCCTTTTACCTTTGATGAGCAATTCTCTCTCTGAACACTTCAGAAGTTCAGATGGAATTTAAAAGCTGTTCAGTTACCTGACACCATGTACCCTTTCGAGGCTGAACAAAATGGATGGGAGGAAAACAGTTACTAGAAAAAGCACTTGTCTTCAGCATGTAATCAGTACTCAGCTTGGCGAGGGACCAATGGACTAAGGAAAACATCAAGCGCTGGGAAAGCTAGCCGGAGAAGCAGAGGCAGCGAGGACAGGAAACATCAAATATAARGTGCAACATAGTAGAGAAAGAGTAGACTAAATCTTGTATTTTTAAACAGGATCATTATTATAGCCTGGTAAGAGAATACCTGCAAACAACACGTAAACCTTTGCTTCCCGAGGAGCCCGAGAGCGCTGCCAGCGGCAGGGGCTCCCTTCCTTCTCCATGCGGCCCGGGAACACTCGGTGCTGCCCGGGGCGGGCACGTGTGCCAGGCTATAGCAGCTCTCCCGAGCTCCCCGCTGCTGCCGCGGCCCGGCGGGGACCGGACGGGGCGGGCACCGGGGTGGCGACCGCTTTATGGTAGAGCAGGGCGCCAGCAGTGGGTGGGCGGAGGGCAGCGGCCATCAGCCCCCGGCTCGCCGCGGCCCCAGCTCACCCTGCCCGGGGCGGGCGGAGGCGCGGGCTGCGGGAGGGCGCTGCCGGCGGGCGCGCACACAATGGCCGTGCCGGGAGCCGCCCT
>NW_026623349.1:592289-597560 GCF_030028575.1 Malurus melanocephalus | reverse complement strand
AAAACTACAACACAAAATCCAAAAAAAAAAAAAAAAAAAAAAAAAAAAAAAAGCACCCAAACCACAACTAACCAATGAAAAGGTCACACACATTAAAAGTAAGTGAATTGCATTGTATTTCAAATAAACTTCATCCCATTTATATACAAGTTTGTTGACGTGACTTGATGACGAAGATGTACTTTTATTTCCACACAGTGTTCTGGGTCAGCATTTTCATACCTCTAGAATAACTAGATTCTATGTTAGACTGTGAAGTAATATTAACTTACTGGATAACTTGATAGGCATATGTGTTATCATACTGAAACATAAATTTAGATTTTGTAATCAAAACATTTTTTTTGGCACCTAAAATTGTTTGATTTGATTTCCAGTGTTTTTGGCTAGAATACGTAGTGTTCCAAAATTCAGTCTTCTGGACTCTTAAAATGTTTATTGAGCCTACAGGTACTGATACATTATTTACTTTAGAGAAGAAAATRAAGACACAGATATGTTGCGGGATTTTAAGGTTCTTCAGAGAGAAGATGATTTCAATATGCAAGTTTAGAATGTATTAAGGTTTATGTAATTTCTCTTGGTTTTGTTTTGTTTTTTTTTTAAGAGGAAGTGTCAGTGCAATGTTTGGTCCCTATTACATATTTGTGAAATAGAACAATTGCCCTTAGGCYAATTACATAAGAAATGTTTAAGTATATGGAGTTTTTTTCCAAATAGATGTTCTTTGGAAGTCACATGTTAGCTCCAGAACACAGCAGTGGAGGGCAGGCATCTAATTTTTGCAGCATGGAAAGAGCAAACACTGAAGATGTTAGGCAGTAAAACAACAACCAAAAAAACCAGAGCAAATTAAAGGTTTCAAATTGGCAGAGTGGTGGTAATGGCATTCAGTTTAACAATGGTATATTAATTTGATCAGTTACCAACAAGATATTACAACACTGAGAGATTTATCCATCCTAATGCTATATAAGCTTGGCATGCAATATGTTATGATTTTTTTAAATGTTAAAATCTACTCTAACTTCCACTTGAAGAAGAATAAAAAAATCTAAGGACCTTGTCAATTTTATCTACTTTTGTGAGAAAATACAAGTGGATGATCAAACATTGTGAAATGTTTGACAGAGCCTTTGATTTAGAGATGGAATATAGGGCCAAAGCTTTCACTTCAACATCATTTTAAGAAACCAGGATTATTCCAGTATAAAACATTGGCTTAAAGCCATAAGACTAAGCAAATCTCTGGATAGTTGTTGCATGGTTTATTTCAGTGGTGTTTTAAACTTCTTCTTGAACTTACATTTGTAGGCTGGCATTAAATACTTTTGTGTTAATCTGTCACTTTCCATTCCTCATTCACCCCTTGGTAGGTTTCTGAATGTTAGGTTTGCATATAAATGTAGTTACCCTAAGGCTCAAAACTCAAAAACCAGTGAATATTAAAAACACCTCTGACTTTAAAATTCCCTGTATTCATTTGGGAACCCAAATGGTGAATTAATACTTAAGGTAAGCCATGATGAAAGGTTCAATTTTGCAAAATTAACCTGTTTCTCCCCTTCTTGTGGAAGAATGCTTTTATTTCTTCTTACTTAACTGCAGGCATGAAGCAAACAGGGTGAATAAATTAGCAGGTGAGTTTTTATTGATGGAGTTGTGTTTGAATTAGAAGATCTATAAGTTCCTGGGCCAACCTGCCTTTTGAGAGAGCTCAGTGAAGATGCAAATACTCAGGAATTTTAGTAATATTCACTGTTTTCCCTTGTAAATTATTTCTTTGTTACRTTGTAATACTTTTGACAGTAACCAGAATAAAAAATCATTTGAATAAGAAAGGTGTCTTGAAGAAAGCAAATGGGCTGTGTAAATGAAATTTTTGATGGAAAGTAATAAAGCAAGTTTAAATATTGCTTAGCATAAAACRCACAATTGTTGGAAATAAGGAGAAAGAATAAAGATGTGCCTGTGCTGAAAAAGAAAAAGAAGTGTTCTCTAGTTTTCTGGTATTTTACCATGCTTTTGCAAAAAAAAAATAATAAACCATTATAGTCCTGTTACCAAAATGCTTAAGCTTTTTTTCTAGTCTTTAGTTCATTTTCATTTATGCCTGGGGAGAATAAGAAAAAAGAAATTTGGAATTGTGAGTACTGGCAGAATCACCCTTATTTATTTTACTTGCCCATACGTGGTTTCTTCTGACAAGTTCATGGCTGTTCAGGTTGGTTGATCTTAAGCTTTTGTACCAAAGCAGTCTTGTGATACTTATGGATCTAATGCTACGCTTAGAACATATAAGAAGATTGCTCTTGATTAATGTATGGTGCATTTCATACACTTTTTTTTGTTTTCCATCTTACAAATTTGAAATTACTTGTTCAGATGCAGGCTACCTGCAGATGCATTAAGTAATCATCTAACCATGAAGTTTCAAGGGGTGGTAAACATTATCATGGAAGAGCAACAAATTCGCTAAAAGCTATTTTGTGATTTTAATTCTGCCTGCAGTTGCAGGTGGTGTGACTGCGCATTTTAAATACCCTGCTGCAGTGCTTTTACTTCAGTCTGCCCAAAAGTCAGGAATTCAAATTCACCTGTATTCAACTACACCAAACTTTTCAATGTATGTTTTTATCTCCCATGACCGGCCTTGCTTGGGAATTCATACAATATAGTGAGAAATGCAGTGTTGCTTAAATAATTTGAAGGAGAGCTATCCAAAACTATGSTATAAATACATACTGTGATTTCTGTGTGAATTGAAAGGATTTCATTCCTCATCTTACAGACTAGCTCCTTCTTCCTTCACCCCCTGCACCCACATTTGGTTTTTGGTTGTTTTATTTTCCTTCGAGGTTTCATCTGCTTTCTAAAGCAATCCAGCCTGTTAAGGCAAAGTTTTGGAATTGAAGAGTGGTATTTGCATTGCACTCTGTTTAACAATTTTTAGGTTCTTTTGGATTCAGAAAGGAGGAAGAGGTATCTAAGAGTTTTGAATGTCAAGCTTGTTTGGAYCTGTTGGCCTCACTGGGGAGACACWTGTAACTTGTTGAAGGAAATCTGCACTGAATCTGGTTCGTTTTGGAGGCTGCTCTGATGCTTGGTAGCTCACTAAGCAGAGATGCTAAGAGAAAAAAGCAGCAAGCTAACCCTGCTACTTCATGTACCCAATCGCTTTATCAGTTGTGACAGAAAAATGCGAAAGATAACATGCTGAAGATGTTGATAAGAGAGAACAGAGCTGTGCAAATATGTATTTACATTCTGTAAAACATTCCTCTACCTATCTGAGTTGAGTGAAAAAGGATTTATTTTATTTTTTTCCCTGGATAGTGGAAAATTATTTCCATAGTAAGCAGGGAGTATGTATGTAGGCTGTATGTACAAATATATATGTATATTTTTATATACGTAGATTTTTATATATTATATATATTTATATATGCATGCATGTGTGTCTTTTTTATTATTCAAACTCTAGTTTTCAGTAGCTCTGCTTTTTACAACTGTGGAGGCTGCCTGTCATCTATCCAAACACTGTAACTGTAACTACATTGCACTTCTGTATTGGGAGGAAAGTAAACACACCAAAAAACCCAAACAAACCAACTTGAATGGCAACTAGAATTCATGGTGCTTTTCAGGCTTGACAGCCTATGCTAATCTTGCTAATTAGCCCATGTTCTAAAATTGTGTCAGTATTGTCAGGCTCTGTTAKTAAGATTTATAGGATGCAAAACTCATTTCAAGTGGTATTTCCTTTCAAAATGGTCACATTTAAAACCCAAGACAACCACCTTTAAAATTGTTTTTGTGTAACATTTTTTCCTATGAATTGTCAGAAAGTTATGTGGAGGAGGGGAAAAAGCGATGTGAAAGACAGCTTTATAAGGCTAAAATTGTTGCATTTAAGCTATAAAAATTTAACTTGTTGTACATTGAAATTTCCAGTTTCTGTTTCTTTTTCTTGCTATTAGCTTGTCTCCATTGCTCCATTAAAAGGCATGTGTTAACCTTCCTTCTCATACAGCAGTAAAGTGGTTAAACCCAGAAAGAAGCAGAGGGTGCAGACCTTGGTGGTGCCATTTCCTGTGCTATTCATACGGGCACAGTGATAAATATGGCAACTGTGTAACAAACTGTTTTTATAACTRCTTTATGCAGATTTTAGTTGTACATGATAATTAATTGAATTGAGTGGACTAAATGAGTTTTTCAGGGAAAAATACCTCAGAAGGAACTCTGAAAATATTTATGACAAAGCCCCTGTTTGAGCAGGAAACCTGGTTGGTTGGTGTCTTTGTGTTCTTTTGTTTTTATTTGAAGAATTGAAAGATGTGTAGTTCAAATTATATCAAAGAACCCTTTCTGTGCTGCTGGTGAACTATGCACTTGTTTTAAAAGTCTGGTCAACCCTYAAAGAGAAGTTGGTTGTTCCACACTTGTCTGTGAGTCCTGACTTTGATGGTTGCATGGATGCTGAAAAAGGAAGGGATCTTAACTGGAAAGCATGGTTGCAAAAATTATGCATCTCAAGTCACTTTGCCTCACAGACATGCCTCCAAATGTTTCCTTTTCAAAAATGCACAWTAACCTGCAAGCTGCTGATTGCACAGGCTGCAAGAACTGTCACCGTACTGTGTCACTGGTGACAATTACTGCCTTATAAAATGTGCTGAGAGGTTTGCTTGGTGAAAAGCACAAGAAGTGCTGATGCTTTTTTGGGTATAACTTGGTCCTACTTACTTTATTGTTCTCTCTGAGGAAGAATAATGACTGCTTTGTATGTCTTTTAAAATACGGTGTAACAAAAACTAGARCTTGCTGATTATTCAGTGCTTTCAGTTTAAATGCACAAATCTTTGTAAATCTAAACTCATCAGGAAGGAGATAAAAGCACTTGTCTGATTTTTCTTCTAGCCAGGCTCAGTGAGGCATGATCAGTGCCAGAGCAGKCATGTTAGGTGTGTGCTGAAACCTCAGTCTGTCCTTCTGGGCTTTCTGGATTTGTCAGTGTTTGTGGGGGTTTTTTGGTGTTTGTCTTTTTCCTTCCCCATTTTCTCCCTTTACAGATGTTTGAATATGTTGTTTTTCTGCTGGTACTATGTGTACTGAAGAGAAGTTGGCCCCTTTAGCCTAGGAAGGGGTGGCTGACACCGCTTTTTCATGACAGCTTTGTTCAAAGCTCAGGCTGCACTGTTGTTAGTTGAAAGGATCGGTATCTCTTTCCTCTACTGTGTGTTTCTGTGTAGGTTGTTTTGTTTCAGG